>NC_056735.1:782569035-782876535 GCF_019279795.1 Protopterus annectens
TGCACATTTGAACACTGTGTTTGTGTGGTGTGCCCCTGGGCTTAAACAAAAAAGCAACAGGAAGGGAAAACAGCAGTAGGAAGGTAATGTAGGAGAACTAGCATAGCTGGCAGGTGAAATGTATCAGAATCAGCCAATTACACAGTCAGCAGACCAGCCCAGCCCAGAACACTACTATAAATTATGCAAACACCTTCCCCTCTGGTTTATCGTACACTGTACACTACCGGTGTATACTAGTGGGGAACTTTTAACAATCAAAAAAACAAAATGATAGAGGCTGCAATATCTATCATACAACAACTTGTGGAAGAGGCTGAGGGTGGTGAGGATGTGAATGCTGTCGACAAACCCACAGTGAGGAGATGGAGAAGAGTGTACAGACCCAGGATAACCTACCAGGGGCTACATGAATTGGAGATAGTGGAGTGCTATAGGGTGGACAGGGACCTCCTACAGCAAATTGTTGAGCTGTGCCGGCCACGCCTGAAACACAGAACTAACAGAGAGGAACCCATCCCACTGGATACCAAGGTATGTGTAGGCCTAAGAATACTAGCTACAGGTACCTTCCAAAGGCCAACTGGGGATATGATGGGGATCTGACAGGCATCAGCATCCATGGTACTCCACCAGTTCCTGGATGCCATGTCAGCACATGGTGAGCACGTATATTTCCCCAAAACCTGTGAGGCGTTGGTCAGCAATATGCAACTGTTCCACCAAATAGTAGAATATCCTGAGGTAGTGGGTGCTATAGACTGCATGCACATATACATCAAAGCACCACCCGGTGAGCAGGGTAGGGTCTACATCAACCGCAAGGGCTTCCTCTCCATCAACTGCCAGGTCATGTGCAACGCCCAGGGCATAATAATGAATGTGTGTGCTGGCTGGCCTGGAAGCTATCACAATTCCCACATTTGGCATCTGACACAGCTATAACAGAGATTTGCCAATGGGGACATCCCTCATGGTCACCTAGTGGGGGATGCTGGATATGTACTGAAGCTGTGGCTGATGACACCCATCAGAAAAACACACACACACCCAGAATTCCATAATGAGGCTCACGCACAGACCAAAATTATAGTAGAGCGTGTGTTTAGGATGCTCAAGTCATGGTCCCAGTGCCTAGACACATCCAGTGCAGCTTTGCAGTACTCACCAGCTACATGTACCCAAATTGTCATTATATGTGCCATGCTACACAATATAATACTGCGGAAACAGCTGCAGCAGGAACAGCACAGGGCAGGGCTACACAGCCCCCCATCATTGTAAAGGCCTACTCAGGTACAGAGTGACTCAGAGGAGGAACAACCTGAGCCTGTTCCAGTAGGCAGAAGAAGGCATGCACAATATGCCCTGGCCTTGGCAAAGAGGCAACGCATAGCACATACACTGACATAGGAGGGACCCAGGGAATAACACCTCTCTCTGACTCTCACATACAGTAAAAGGGATGCCAAACATGACACTACCTGTGCTCAACCATGTGTAGGGAGTGCACTATGTGCATCCAACATAGGCAGCCCTGCAGCTCCACCCTAAATACTGGAACACCCACAAAGTAAGTGACTCACACATGCCAGTCAGGGGGGTTCCCATACCCATCAACAGTCACAGCCATCAGGACAGGTGTAGACAAACACAAACAAAGGCTGTACAATGGGCTCTGAATGATGCCTATGGGTAAAACCCCCAGGCCTACACAGACAGACCACAGCAGGTCAGGCAGTGGGACGTTAGTTCAGAAGGGTAGGAAGTCAGAAACTAATATGTAGTTAAATCAAAGCTAAGATCTGTAGTACACTGGTATGCCTCTAGTCAGCATGATAGCTTAGAATACAGAATGAAATGGAATTCCTGACATACCAGTACAGTCATGGCAAATGTGTGCAAGTGTCAGGTGTGCCCCCATCCTGCATAGTAATGTAATAACTGTCAGGTGTGCCCCCCAATCCTCTGTAGACATGTAGAAATAGTCAGGTGTGCCACCCCCCATCCTAAGTAGAAATGTAGTAACAGTCAGGTGTGCCCCCCAATCTTGTGTAGAAATGTAGAAATAGTCAGGTGTGCTCCAATCTGACGTAGAAATGTAGTAACAGTCAGGTGTGCCCCCCAATCCTGTGTAGAAATATAGAAATAGTCAGGTGTGCCCCCATCCTATGTAGAAATTTAGTAACAGTCAGGTGTGCCCCCCCCCAATCCTGTGTAGAAATGTAGAAATAGTCAGGTGTGCCCCCATCATATGTAGAAATGTAGTAACAGTCAATGCCAAATGATCAACGGATACCCCGCAGAAACAGTATGTTACCTGTAGGTGTCCAGCACAAAGATCTGCACTGCAGTACAAACTACCTGAACTTGATCCACACATTCAATACAGACAGGCATACTGGGCATGCTCACACACTTAAACAAATGAAGGCCATGCCTGCAAACACCAGTGGACCAGACATATCTGGCATTCGACAGATGTTAGTGCAGACACTCCTCAGTATGCACCATTCATGCTTTGCACACACACTGGATAGAATACAGACATATATCTAAGGACAACACACTATAATAAGCCAAAGGTAGACATACATAGATGTGTGGAAGAGGGTGACTGTGACAAGGAGCCATCCAGGCCTGTCTCACCCAGCACACAGCCAAAGGGCCACAACCACATGAGGTTCAGATGTCACTCACTGTAGATACTAGCCTCCGGTATCTGTCAGCATTACAGACTATGTGGTGCAAGTGCTAGCTGTGCAACATGACTGTATAAGGAAGTAGTCATCTAGCAGCTCTATACACATACCTGTGACATATGACCCTGTGTGTGCCCGCATGTGGTATGTAAACCTCTAGATGAATGGGTTATGGCCCATGCACACACACTGCCCTTCCATCTTCTCATAGCCCTACTATGACAAGCTTGCTGAGGTCATCCACTGTGAAATACATCTTTGGGAGAGTTGTAGCCCAGTAATCTCTGTGGCACGTCCTCTAACTGCATACTACTGTAGTGTGATAAACTAGTTAGGTAGGAGTTCCAATCCCATACAGGGCAACTGTGTGTGTGTGTGTGTGTGTGTGTGTGTGTGTGTGTGTGTGTGTGTGTGTGTGTGTGTGTGTCTGTCTGTCTGTCTGTCTGTCTGTCTGTGTAACGAGCAATGCTTTTTAGGGTAGTCACACTCTCTACAATTCAAATGCTCTACTTTGGTAAGGCTACTGATGTCATCCACCTAGAAATACACCTCTGGGAAGGTTGTAGGCCAGTAATTTCCATAGCACTTTCCCTAACTGCGTACAGCTGTAGTGTGATAAAATAGTTAGGTAGGAGCTCTAATCCAAGACTTGGCAATTGTGTGTGTATGTGAGTGCATGTGTGTGTGTGTGTGTGTGTACAGAGACCGATGTATTTCAGGCTAGTGACACTCAGTACAATTCAAATGCCTTACCTTGGCAATCCTGCTGATGTCATTCACTGTGAAATACACCTTTGGGAAAGGGGCACTCCACCAATCCCCATGGTGTGTCCTATAACAGCATCATACTGTAGTGTGATATAGAACTCTGGTAGGGGTTCTGTTCCCACACATGGCAGTTGTGGTTGTTTTGTGTGTGTTTCTGTGTCTGTGTAGGGAGCAATGCCTTTTAGGCTAGTCACACTCAGTACAATTCAAATGCTGTACTTTGGCAATCCTGCTGATGTCATTCACTGTGAAATACATCTTTGGAGAAGGGGCACTCCAGCAATCCCCATGGGGCATCCTATAACAGCATCATGCTGTAGTGTGATATAGAACTCTGATAGGGGTTCTATTCCCACACATGGCAGTTGTGGATGTTTTGTGTGTGTTTCTATGTCTGTGTAGGGAGCTATGCATTTTAGGCTAGTCACACTCAGTAAAATTCAAATGCCCTAATTTGGCAATCCTGCTGATGTCATTCACTATAAAATACACCTTTGGGGAAAGAGTACTCCAGTAATTGCCGTAGCACGTCCTATAATGGCATAGTGCTGTAGTGTAATATACTAGTTAGGTAAGAATTCGAATCCCAGACATGACAGGTTTGTGTGTCTGTGTTTGTCATTTGTATCCTGTGTGGAGGTGGTTGTGAGTGTGTAACAACTGGACTCAATGGAGCAGGCTTTGCAAACTTCTTATATGGTGGGGCAAGTATATATCACAATGTCCACCGTAAAGGGATAACCAATGTGAAATAGCCAAGAGGCTGGGGTGCAAATCCATACCCATAAATGTGACAGTAATGCCAGCTGAACAATGTTAGCAACCCTTGTATTACCCAGGGAACACTCTCAACCCATGTCTCATACACACATGCATGCACACACACGCACACACACACACACACACACACACACACACACACACACACACACACACACTTGCCTAGGCAACAGTCAGTATGTTGGTAGTGCCCTGCATATTGCCCATTGATAGTAACCATGGTATGATTGCAGTGGGCCACAGAGGGCATGGCACCCTGTCCATCAGTCCAATAGGCATGAACATGCCAACAGTGCACCTCCCCCATGTTCCCCACTGGACACCTGCAACACCTGTGGTGCCTTCAGATGTGACCCACAAAGGACATAGCATGCCTGAAACAGAAGTTCTGTTTGGACAGATGCCACTGACACCAGGAAATACCGATATCCTGCTAGCAATGTAGGTGTAGGGTCAACCTGCTGTCCATTAACAGTTCCTGTCACATGAGCCCAGGACTGGCACAGCTGATGATAACACTCTGTGTACATATCATGGGCCAGACACCCCAGGTACTGTTACACATGCCACTGTACATTCATGTTGGAGGTATGCACATCCCAGACACTGTCCATATCATGGACTAAGGAAGACATACATGGCAAGCAATGCACAGCATTGGCCAAATGCAATAGTCACCCAGGTGACTGGATGGTGAATACAATACCCACCTGTGTGGGCAACTCCAGACACTACACCCCTAAGCCACATTGCAGACCATTGTCATGTGGGCTGATGCCAAGGTATGCCCATCACCTAGTCTTGTATAGCCATCTGGCACCGTTGGCAACAACACACCCGTAAAGTAGTGCACCCATGCATGTCAGTGCTGGCACCTGTGTCTGTGTGTGCAGTGTATGATGCATATGACCACATTCACAATCACTACAACTCCCATTGGCATACTGAAGCATGCTATCTGATGTCAGACACCTCCACATACCCTTTGCACATATAACCTCTGTATGACCCCTGTGGTGCATGTGATACCTGTACAGTACTGTGTTGTGGCAATCCCACTAGTGATGAATTGTATTCCTGGCCCTGCCAAGTGTTTCAGTGTGTGCATCCCTGTGAGAGTGTGGCTGTGTTGACGCTGACACCTATTCATCCAGATAGGCACATGTACTACACCTACCCCATAACTACCATATCCCTGTTGCAGATGTCACTCACCATCACATATACATTCTGAGGGCTTCCCAACATGTAACCTATGTGGTGCATTCACTAACTGCATGGACATGTGATAGCACTACATAGTCATCAGGGGTTTGATACCCTGTACTGGTAGGTGTGTGACACAAACATGCTTAAGTTTTACTCTCCCACTCCTCCCTTGCTTTTCTGTGCCTCTGTCTGCCTCTCTCACTCCCTCCATGGTGGATCTGGAGACTTACACCTGCATTTCTTAGGCAACAGCATGTGTATTTTAAGTGATGCTCAGGATCAGCTGATGGCCTCTGCATGAATTGCAGCCCTCCTCTAGCTGATTGCATGTGGAACAACTGTGGTAACATTCCAATACCCAATTGCATGGAACCACACACCAATATCTAGGAACATCATACTGGTGTTGGGCCTTTCATTCACTGTGAGCAGGAACTCGATCTGTTTTTTGGCAAACAGCATATCAGATGGATTGGGGATTTACTGCTAACAGCATACACTGTGGAAACAGGCCAACACACAGGAGGGGGATGTGCCTGATGTGACTACAGACTGTAAGTGCTGCTATACTGCATTTGGAGTAATGTTGGTTTAACAGGGTGTGTGTGGATATGGCTGTCCTACATGTTTTCATACCTCCCATGTCAGTGCCATATTTATGAGGGAACACCCATCTGTAGGGTCATCCGCAGACTGGCCAGTGTGTGGGGCCTTTTGTTCAGGTGTTACCTACAAAGCACCTATCTGTGAACTGCAGAAGGTAGTGTGAGGACTGCTGTCTGTAGATGGTGACAGCCGTGAGAGCTACTGACTTTATATCCCTCATAGGACATATGCTGCAACAAACCCAGTTACAACAGTAAATGTATGAGGTTATCACAGCAACATGTCAATATTGGCCCTGTGCATGTGCCTCCAGCCACAACCCTGTCAACCTTTGTACATATGTCACGCAGTAAGGGGTGCATATGTGCTGTGCACCATAATTAGTGACATCATATCTGATAACAAGCCAGTGAGATAGACTGCTACACATGTTATGTATAGTAGGGGTTATATTTGATGACATAACCTGGACATTCTGTGGTTATGTGTACAGTACTGAGGTCTGTGTACTTATGGAGATTGTCGGTAGTGTGTATATTGTTAATATGTACCTTGGTCTGTGTACAGACTGTAGTAGATGTCATTGTTCTTAGTCCTGTTCTATCTGATGTTACATGCTGCTCCACTGTATGTTACCCTATCGGCTGACATGTTTGTAGGGCCATACATGCACATGTCCCATACCACAGACAGGCATCGGAGCACACTGTTTAGCGGCCCAGTATGTGTAGGGTTAATGTGTGAGTGGCACATATGAGGTTGGTGTTGAACAGATAGTCCATATACTGTAATAATATGCTAGCATACCATATGTGGCTGTGTTCACATTGGTTGTGGTTATGCACTTTCACACAGGTGTATGTTACTCTGTGAAGTAGCATGCCTGTAGAGCCTGCTTTATATGCAGGTACATGTGCATTCCCCCATAAGAAATGTAGGCCAGTGTTGAGCCAGTCTGCCTGTAGCCTGCACAGTGCTTTGTTACATGCATAGCAGCTTAGTGTACTTACCCAGTGAGATGTAGTGTTCAGATACTTGCCAGATGTACAGCTGCTGGGCCACCATAACAGTCATGTATGTCAGACAAAGCAGTGGGATACTGTACAGATGTATGTCAATATCTAGTGGGCAGTATATGGCCATGGCACCTCTGTAGCAGCAGTAAGTATGTGGCAGGATAGGCAGAGATGTGTGAATGCATAACTTATGGGGGCACGTGTATACCAGTAGTTACGTGTTATACCCATCTACATGGCTGTTCATTTCCACATTGTCAGGATTGGTCCACATGTCTTGCACTAAGGGGTTATGTGTATACCTCTGGACTGTCCAGAGTGTGTTAGACTGTCCACATATGTTGGCCATTATCCCTGTTGTAATCCACAGGAGCATTATGTGCTAGCAGTGGTACTATACTATGATGTCCTTCTGATGTCTGTCAGTAGCCAATGGCACACATGTTAAAAGCAGATGAGGCTTCCCACACACACACCATGTCTGTGAAGTCACTCCCTATTACAATAGCACTAGTCTACAAATATACTTGCTATACATCCCTGACATCCCCTTGCACTGCAAAGTTGGGACTATAGGGTCTGAGGTAGGGCTACACTCCATGTTCAGGACATATGGTAAGGATATATGTACATATGATTATCCAGATATCTGTATAGACATACACATATACATACTGACATACATAGATGGATATGTGGTTTACCTTTACATATGTGAAAATCACTAGTGTGATTGCTCATATAAGCAAATCGTATGCATGAAACACAAAACCACGGCAGTTTCCAATGATCAAAAATCAGCAAATCGAAAAGCAGATTCGCTGAGTTTGGAACATAAAGGTCGAACACAAAGTGTAATGAAGTGTAATGCAGGGGGGCAAGTCCCCCTGCACCCCCTATGTGGGGGGCTGTGCCCCCACACCCATCCTACTTTAATATACTAACTCCGAGATTGCACTACAGTGGGGAAAAGGTACCTTTTCCAATCTCCACTATAGTGAAATCCGCCCCCAAATGTTGAATCTGCAATGAGCGAATGTCACTGTGTATTCGCTCATTGCACATTCAAAGCATTTTGAGTTCGACATTTGCAAACTTTGCACATGTCCTTTCGAACATCTGCTGTTTGCCCGTGTGCAAAACTCACATATAAAGGTAAACTGGATATGTATATGTTCATAGCTATACAAATAAGCACCCAGATATATACATATACTGAGCAATATATGACTACACATATACAGATAGAGATACATATGCAAATATACGTATGGATATCTACATATATATTGACAGTAGTAGCTATATCAGAATAGATATGTATGCACATATAGTTATTGATATCTACATATATACCAACATAACTAGGCATATCTGTACACATAGGATGTGCATACATATATAGCAATATATATACATATATCTATATATACATATACGTATATCTATATATATTCATATATCTATATATACATATATCTATATGGGAGCGCTACAGAATCCTCAAAGCCTAAAGTCCTGAAGACCATCAGGGGTGAGCTGCCTTAAGATATATGGATGTACATTACCATACAATTTACCTTGGTTAAATGCAGACCTGCTTCCACCTGCCATGCAGACTGTTTTGTTTGTCACTTTGGTTGTGATGGTGTCAGTTGTGCCTTGTTATGTAACAGTTACATCCCATTGTGTCAACTGAGGTCTTTACCCCTAGGAATTGTCTACAAGGTGTAGACAGAGGCTGCTGAACTATACATCTGCATTACTTACTGTTGATTGTTTGGTATCCTGTGGCCCAGTCTGTCTTTACTATTATACTTCTTGATGGCCTTGGCCTGGACAGCAACATTTGTTAACTTTTCCAGACTACTATATAAGTATAACTGTTTCACAGTTACATTACTCAGTTTATGTGGATGTCAGTGTTTAAACAGCTATACCACATGGCATATACAACTGTAATAGTACACAAATAAAGCTTTCTCATTTATGCAAACCTGTGTGCGGTGTTATATCCTTTGATTTCTCTGTGGGTATATGTTGCAGGCAATGATTGTCATTTGTATGGGTGGCTCATACAGTCTGCAGTTGGTAAGGTGGTAACTGTAGGAATAGTGGCAGTTCCATATTGTGTGCACCTACTACATATGTATCTTACTATACATATCTCTGTGTGTGTATGTGTAGTTACATATATATATATATATATATATATATAGATGTATATCTGTATCTGCATATATGTGTCTGTGTATATGTATCCTAGGTATGCCCATGTTGTGTCAGGTCCTGGTTATGGGATCTGCAAAACTTGGTATTGTATTGCAGGGCAGACGTGTTTGGCTGGGGGGGGTATACCTATTTGTACAAGATGTATATTGTTTGGGGCCTCTCAACCTCATTAACGATGCATGTGGACATGTATGTTTCTGTTATTTACCGATTGTTATCTACAGATGTATGTCCGTATATACCTATATAGATATATATATCTGCTTACATAAATATAACTATGTCCGTATATACCTATATATATATATATATATATATATATATATATATATATATATATATATATATATATATATATATATCTGCTTACATATATATAACTTGCTGTATATATTTAGACATATAGATGTAGACCTATATATCTATAGATGTAGGCATTTGTATGTATATATGTTTATATATATATATATATATATATATATATATATATATATATATATGTATGTATATATTTATATATATTTATATCTATATCTACATCTATAGGATATGTTTTATCTATTTAGATATTAATATATATATATATATATATATATATATATATACACACACACACACACACACACACACACACATACATCTACATGTTGAAATAAATTTCCTGTACTGTTGAATGACTTGGCTGGATGATATATTTGTGAAAACATCAGGGTTCTGCATATCTGACATGGCTTAGTTGTAAATCACTTTGGCTATGGTCTGTAGGGTCCTGGGTTTGAGCCTGGCAAAGGCTGTTTATTTTGTTGCTGGGCAGAACAAGGGTCATTGGATACAGAGTGATTAAGGCACTTTTGAGTAGCTGTAAGCGGGTTTGCGCAGAGGTAAGCACTGCTAACTTCTGGTTACAGTTTCTTATGCTCAGTTTGCTTCTAAATTGCTTAACCAGTGTAGGCATTGTTTACCCCCATGCAAACAGGCTGAAACGCACTTACTACTGCTTAAAAGTGCTTACTCCCACTTACCCCCACACTAATTTCTTTAAAAGAAAAGAAAAAAGGGTTGATAGGAAAGTGGTGAAAAAGGGGCACAAAGAGGGTAAAACAGTAGGGGAAATAGCTAGGGATGTGCAGGGAGGGTCTGGGGAAGGTCCATAGCTGCCCATTTCTACTACAGCAACTGCTGTGCATATACACTGTATTTGAAGGTAGATTTGGGCACTCAAACCCCTGAGAGAGGAGTGAGGAAAACATAATAAGTTGTGATGCCAATTAGACCAGATTACATGTGCCCAGGGGACGTGTTCAAAATGGACAGCTATGTATGGGTGAGATTTTTTGGGGGGAACAGGTTGCCCTTTTTTTTTTCAACTGAGAGTGGGATGTTGGGATAGGGTAGTCGGTATATTTGGGAAGGTAGGCTGGATAGGTTAACGGACAAGACAAACAAGATGAATACAGGGGCAGGATATGACACATGTGGGGGGTAAACACCTTGATGGGGAGGGGTGTTGAGAAATCATAAGCCCATGAGCCCCCTAGTGGAAACAGTGGGACTGCGGTCCCCACCTATGGGAGTCACCACTGCACCTTCACAACCCTGATGGTGACTGGCCATAGGTGGGCAGTCACCACTGCAACTTCCCAGCCCCGATGGTGGCTGTGCTGGGGGCTGAGTCGCTGAGTAGGACTGGTGCTATAGTTGTGACACATGTCCCTCGAGCTGGCATAGAAGATCACCAAGCTGCTGGTTGAGTTCTCTATGCACCATGACCCCGACCTGGCGATGGGTGACAGGTTCCTGTCTGTGCCCACTCCCCAGGGGGGGCAGCCCCATCCCCTGAAGCAGTTCCACCTGAAGGTGTTGCAGGACCAACAGACAGGGAGGTCCCAGGTTGGGCACCAGACATGCTGGTGTCCAGTGCCATGGCCAGCTTTGGTGAGACAGGTGGGTCCGCTGAGGCCGGCCTTCCCAAACGTGCTATAGTGTTTAGATTTCATCCTCATATGTGGGTTAGTAATAGTCAGAACATTCCAGGTATAGGTATAACAGCATGCATAGATATTTCTCATTAACCCAGAAACCAGATACGGAATAGTTGCATAGCAGAACACATGCATATATGGGACCACAGTGGTAATAAGAACAGCGTGCAAGTACATTGATGTTACCATGCCACCAATGTTGGAATATTTCATTATAGCACACGCATGGGAGCAATTAATATATTTATCAAACAATTGGACATTATCAGAACATAGGTGTCATTATATACCAGTTGGGGTGGGGTATGTTGATTATTGCTGGAGATATGGTGTGGGGGATAGAAAGATGTCAATTAACAACTAGTATATTCCTGTAGTCCACATTACTCTCCTAGTCACTGCTGTTATCTGTACTGTACAAGTCTCACTACACTACCCTATAGCCTTAGTTCAGACAGTGATATGGCTGTCGTCATCATATACATGA
Source organism: Protopterus annectens (assembly GCF_019279795.1). Lineage (NCBI taxonomy): Eukaryota > Metazoa > Chordata > Ceratodontiformes > Protopteridae > Protopterus > Protopterus annectens. Next base: position 782,580,818 of record NC_056735.1, read on the forward strand.
ACTGGTTTTACCTGCAGTATACGCCTCTTACCTGGTATACCAGTGGATGGGGTTGTTTGTTAACACTAACTAACTGTTTCTATGGATCTATATTGGAACATCGAATATTTAACAGTTCGAATCACTAAAGGTCAACCCTTAGTGATTGAACTGTTAAAACATCGAATGTTCCAAAAAAAAAAAACAAAAACAAAAAAAAAACTAAATGGTGTAGGTAGGGGGTCAAACCCTCCTGCACCACCCATGTGGGGGGCTGTGCCCCCCACCCCCCCGGTACTTAAATATACCAATTCCAAGACCACATTACATTAAAGTAAATGGAAATCTCCCCTTATGGAGATTTCCGTTTACTTCTTTGATGTTCTGCAGTTTTGCTATTCTCCTGTTGACAATGTCAGATTCGACATTGTCAGCTTTCAAGAATTTAATATAGACCCATTTCTACATATACTCCCAGATTCTGGGTCGGTTTTGTGCACATAGCTATCCAACTCTTTCTGAGAAACTGCAGCACTCACAATTCCCTACAATACCACAGTGAACAGTACCAGTACAGGTTAATATGATCTTTATTTCTCAGCACAGTGCTTGTATCTGACGTACCTGTGGGAGCAATGTTTGTTAGCACTACCTGCCTGTTGCCACATGAACTTCCAGATTACGCATTAGTATTATGCACATACATCTCATTCTGTTACTGTACACACTCTGGTCACAGCTTGACAACATGGGGTGTAGATAGGACATACTTGGCTTATTACTCTCCTAACAGTTTTGGGAGTTGATACAGTGACAGGTTTGTTCTCATAGATGTTTGACAATCACTTGTATTCCCTGTTTGCTGGCTAAACATCTGGGATCATCCCACAGACCAGGGGGACAGGCAGCAGGTATATACTGGACATTCTGGCCTCATCTGTACAGTTGTGGGGTATGATTCTGTATGCAGCCCACTTCCAGTCCCAGGATTCAGACCATAGCTGTGTCTGCTACAACTTAAGCACACTGTCCATCACAGTTGTATCTGCTATATAGATATTGCTGCATATCTCCTATCTGCTTTCTGTCTTATTAATCCCCTGTGCTTTTGCATTCTGACCTTGTATTATAACACTCTTATACAGATTTCCTGGACAGTTATATGTTGTAGGACAGTGTGGGTGACAATAATGTGTAATACCTCATTATTCAGAGCAACTGCATCAGTCGCACTGCCATATAATACCAATGTAAACAGTACCAGTACTGGGTATCATTCTTGTATTTCTGGGCACAGTGTTGGTATTTGACAGACCTGTGAGAGAAATGTTTATTAGCACTATCTGAATGTTCCCACACACAGTACCAGATTCCACATTACTATTATGCACATACATCTCACTCTGTTACTGTACACACTCTGACCACAGTTTGACAAGTTGGGGTGTAGATGGGACATGCGTGGTTTCTTAGTCTCATAAGGTATTGGGGAGTTGCTAGTGTGCCAGCTTTGTTCTCATAGATGTGTGTCAATCAGTTGTATTTCCTGTTTGCTGCCTATATGTCTGGGATCATCCCACTGATCCCCCAGGGGGGACAGGTTGATAGACAACAGATATGGGCCACTTTACTGGACATTCTGGACATACCTGTACAGTTGTGAGGTATGATTCTGTATGCAGAGTACTACCACTGGCAGGATTCGAACCATGGCTGTGTGTGCTAAAAAAAACAACAGTTCACATCTCAGTTCATGTGCTATTCGGGTTTTGTTGTCTGCATTTTCCCTGTTTACTGTCTATGTGTCTCTCAGTTGTACTAAATGACCTCTGGAGATTTCACCTGTCATATACAGGCATTCCTACACATTCAATTTATGGTGCACGGTGTGGGTAACAGTGCTTAATACAACAGTACTGTTACATGATTGCAAATCTACATTACCATATGATACCAGAGTATACACATGCAGTCCAGCAGTTAGACCTTTATTGTCAGGCTATTACATTTTTATTGACATACAAACTATATGAGACTCTTCCTGTCATATTCTCTAGTGTATGCAGTACTTGCCTTAAGCAATACGGGTTTTATACAGGCAATTTATTTACTACTACTTTTAGTTTTATTTCCTATGACAGTAAATGCATGAGTATTACTGACCTGCCTCACATTGCAACCTCACCAGGTGACTGTGTGGGCCTCCTGGTTCTCAGCCCACTCCATTGCAGCTGTGGGGGGACATAAGAGGAATATTTAGCCATACCTATCCATGATATACCTGACCTGGCAATTATTACACACATAGTGGGGTGATACTTACACATAACTGGAACATCCCCTGCTGCTCTAGCCTCTTGGATCCACTCCTCCAAGATGTCCCCCTCACGCCGCTTCAGGTTGGCATAGTGATGCCAGACCTGCTCACCAATTCGGGGTATGCCAGTGGTATTGGTGAGGTCACGGGCGAGACGGTCCCAGGCCTTCGCCTTATATTGGGAGCCCTGGTACTGGCCCTGCAGCAGTCTCTGATCATGGTCTTTGACAAGGAGTCCTGCCATGAGTTTGGACTCTTGGATGCACCAGCACTGTGCCCAAAAGTGCACACCTTCTCCCCTTACTGCCATTGTGCATGCAAAGGGAAGCTACAACCAGTTATGAGATGTATTCCCACCTCTTGGGTTTAAGTAGGGCTGATTTCAAGCACTTTTCCGTGATTGGCCGGTTTTGAAAACGTTAGGCTATGGGCAAACCTGCTTACCTAGGGTTGGCATTGTTTAAAGGGGCATAACACTGGGCACATTGAGTTAGCTGGCCTTCACATTGCTTACACCTCCTAAGCTGGCCTGTGCAATGTTTAGCATTGCTTACATTAGACGTTGCATTATAATTCCTTTTTAGTATTGAGTTATTATTCATTACACCTTATATGTATGCCTGGTATCTATGATTCATGTGTACATTCACTGTATGGGGTCCTTGTGTTTTATTGGGGACACTCTATTACAATTACACCTGACTTCTGGCCTTACTGCTGTACTCCAGTTCACATATTTATGTTATGTAGTTGGTTAAGGCACATATGTCTGTATCCTGATTCCTTTCACAGGTTCAGTTTGGTTTTACTATGGTGAAGACTTGTTTGCTGATACCTCATTGTTCTGTATTTCTGTGTTGGCTTGGTGATTAACTACTGTGACTATGGTGTATAGGGTCCTGGGTTCAAGACTTGCATGGCTGTTTACTTTGTTGCTGGGTAGCACAAGGGTCATTGGATACAGAGGGATTAAGGCACTTTTGAGCAGGTGTAAGCGGGTTTGCATGGGTTTGCACTATGGTAAGCAGTGCTAATCTCCAGTTACATATCCTTACAGAGAGTTAGCTTGAAAATTGCTTAACCTGTGTGCGAATTACTTACCCCTGCACAAACTGGCTTAAACTTGCTTACAAGTGCTTAAATATGCTTACTACTGCTTACTGCTGCTTAAACCTGCTTACTAGTGCTTTATTCATTATGACACTGACACCTCACATGTGCATTTACTGCAGTACTCCAGTTCATAAATATATGTTATTTAGTGGGTTATGCAACATAAATATTAGTCATAATGTGCTTTGCCACAGAAAATTGAATGTGCTGCAGTGGGATTTGAACCGGGAATGCCTGCTTGTAAGGTGAATGCTCTGCCCACTACACTATTGCTATACTGTTTCATTTGCATATGTCTTCCTTGTTATCCTCTTCAGCCATTTAAGCTGCATTAACTGTAGCTAAGCGATGGGCACACCTGCGCACCTATGGTTAGCTTTAATCAGATTTTAAAATAAAAAATAAAAGGTTTGTTCATTTTATTGGTAGTTACTTGTTGTACACGAGGGGGAATGTTGTTGGGGATATGTGGACACCTATGAGCGGTCTTGCTAATTTTTTACCTCTTTCTGCTATTCTTCATTGCAGGGGCATGTATATTCTGAGAGCTCTGCTCTCAGACATGCTCCCTGCACTTTTACACTCTCTGTGAAAGATTAGGAGCTCAGGCAGTGCACCTCATTACTATGCATGGCGGGCTGCTGTCATGCTCCTAAATGGCTGTCTCCATGCAGGACTAACCTAGTCTTGCATGCAAGACTAAGCTAGTTATGCACAGAGGAATAGTAAATCTGGGATAGACAGACACACACACACACACACACACACACACACACACACACACACACACACACACACACACACACACACACACACACACACACACACAGTTATAGTTCACTTGGTCGACACTTGTTGTGATTGTAGTGAACTGTAGTTCATTTGATGTGAAAGGATGTTTGACCAAACATTGTATTGGGTGACTTCAGGGTTAGTTGACAAAGGTAAGAAGGTCTGAAATAGGGCTGGGAGTTTCTGGGAGACAGTGTGAGTTTTAGGGTTACAGTTAGTGTTTTTGTCAGTATTTGTTGGTTAGGGTTAAATGTGTCATTTAAGGGAATAGATTTAGTGGTGTGTGTGTGTGTGTGTGTGTGTGTGTGTGTGTGTGTGTGTGTGTGTGTGTGTGTGTGTGTGTGTGTGTGTGTGTGTGTGTGTGTGCATGTTTATTAAGTGAGTATCTGAGCAATCTTAAGTAGTGGTAGTATTACAGAAAGGATGTTTAGAAGTTAATGTGCATGTTTAAGGTTAGGGGCAAGATTAAGGGTAGGTTTAGCATGCAGGCAGTAAAAACCCTGCCACTACCTCAACCCTAACTGTACACCTTACATTCAAAAAACCCTTTTGGTAATAGTATCATTATTCAGACAAATTTGAGCTGAATGGTTGATTGAGGTAATGGCAGTACAATGGAAAAGAAAATTTGTTTCTTTTTTGATGTACTTGGTTTGTTATATAATGAATTGTTAGCAAACACACACAGTGTGTGTGTGTGTGTGTGTGTGTGTGTGTGTGTGTGTGCATACATACATATACATCTATATCTGTCTGCATATCTGTCTTTCTATGGACAAAACACCAAAATCTCGGTGTTCAAAGTCAGCACCGAAAGACTGACTTTCAAATGCCAACACACTGATCAACAGTCTCGGCACATACAAATATTTAAACAAAACATAAAAATAAATAAAACATCTGGCCAGATTTAATAAAGCCTACACAGTCCATTTACACCATGTGAGCATTGTGCCATGACACACACATGGTAGAGCACTGCTTTGGATTGAATAAGTGGCTCTACATGGTGTGTAGAGCCATGGACTGCCGTGCAAACAAGGTAAACATCATGATATGCAAATTACAGCATAAGCAGCTAAATTGTATCCTAATCAACCTTTCCAAGATGGAGGAGTTATTCAGCAAGCTATAAAGCAACTGTGTAGACTCAGTGATGATTTTTCCCTGTAAATTACAAAAGCTGTTGGAATACAGCTATGGAAAGGAGTTTACATGGAAAGAATGTTAGGGGCTGCTGTTGTTTTAATTCATGTGTGCGTGCAACGGGCTGAGGTCTATGCTGCTGCTGCTGCTGCTAATAGACCAAGGCCAAGAAAGAGAAGTTTTCCAACCCGGGTAACTTATCACAATCTACATGATCTGGAAATTGTAGAGCACTACAGGGTGGACAGAGACACCCTACAGGAACTCTACAACCTCTGTCATCCTTTACTAAGAGTCAGGGCAAACTGAATGGAATCCATCCCAGTGGAGACAAAGGTATGTGTAGCACTTAGAATTTTAGCTACAGATACCTTTCAGAGACCAACAGGGGACATGCTGTGGGTGTCACAGGCATCAGCATCCAGGATCCTCCATTAATTCCTAAATTCTATCCTCCAACATGCTATTGACCACAAATATTTTGCCCAAACTCCTGAGGATAGGGCCAGCAATTTGCAGGTATTTTACCCTGTAGCACACTACTCTGAAGCACTGGGTGCCATAGATTGCACACATGTAGAAATTTCTGTACCACCCAGGGGACAGGGAAGTTTCTACATTAATAGAAAGGGCTTCCACTCTATTAACTGCCAAGTTATGTGTAATGCCAAGGAAATCATATTGAACATGTGTACTGGCAACCCAGGCAGATGCCACAACTCACATATCTGGCACACCTCCCAACTGTATCAGACGGTCACTAGGGGGTATATCTCACAGGGTCATTTATCTGGGGGATGCAGGTTATGCATTGGAACTGTGCATGATAACACCCATCAGAAATGCACACACACCTGCTGAAGAACAGTATAATGAGGCACATAGTCAAACCAGAAATATCATAGAGAGTGTGTTTGGGATGCTGAAGTCATGGTTATGATGCCTAGATACATCTGGGGAGCCCTGCAGAACAATCTGTCGTTCATCTTTTACATCTGAATAAGATGATGAAGAATGGGTGTTTAAGTATTTTATTACATACAAACACATCAGAATTTATGGCAGGGAAGTTAAACTTAAATGAACTAACTAAATGACTGCCTACTACATACATGCATGCTATCACTCTGGCTGCTCACTCAAAATGGCACTCTTGCTTGATGTGCTCAGTACTTATATCCACGTGCCCACTGGCTGGAATGCTTCTTAAAGGTATCATCACATACTCTGATCTACATCCTCCCTCTTTACTGAGCTGCCTCATATTGGCAATGACACTTGAATAGGCAGCAATTATACAAACAATAATAAACAAAACAGTCATGCCCAGGTTGCCATGTATCTGGAACTAGGTCTGCAAATGCGACCTGATGTCGTAATGTAATAGCTAGGGCTAGGTTTAGCAAAAGGGATAGTCACTGAGGAATGTTCTACTTCGGGACTGTCAGGGATATTCAACAAGACAAACCAAGAACCAAACAAGAAAAAACTGATGGAGGTCCAGGGAGTGCACAAGTCCAGTATAAACTACAGAGCTAGCAGCAACCACCAAAGATTTATTGAGCAAAAACAGCAGTCAAGTGCTTTCATCTCACATCAAGACTTCATCAGAACTCCATCAGTTTTTCCTGTCGGGGATATTCTTAGGGGCAGGGTTTGCTGATGCAATGTCCTCTGGAGCAGGAACATTGGACAAGTTACTCTGAGAATTAGAGTCTTTTATTACAGGCAAGATGCTGCCTGTAACACACGCTTGGACACCAATCATAAATGCTCCCAATTCTACCTGAATTCCTTTCCTTGTGATTCCACAATGTATGATCTCTGCTCTTGCCACAAACTTTTCACAAATCCAATGGGAAGCTTTTGATGTCTGCATCCCCACTATCTCCCCTTCGTTTAATGAACTGAGTGGTTTACTGGTCTTATCATAGTAAGACTTCTGGGACAAATGCTTTTTCAACAGTTGGGCTTTCACTGCTTTGTTTGTAGCACATGGAACCAATAAATTGTTGCTGATTGTTTCTGGTGGTTCTGGTTTGTCTCGACTTAAGTTTCTGCACAGGTGAACCAATATGAGCATTGCGAGGAATGTTCCTGAGATTTAGCAAGTTTAGAAAAACATCAGTATTATCATGCTTGGATCTCTCTAACAGCTGTTTTGCACTTTGAACTAAACGTTTAGCCAAGCCATTTGACTGTGGGTACTCAGGACTACTTGTAATATGAACAAAGTCCCACATTTCAGCAAATTATTTGAACTGTTGAATTGTAAACTGTGCACCATAGTCAGAAATTACTCTTGTATGGACTACCATGGATAGAAAAATGTCTCCTCAAATAAGTAATGATAGTACTGGACATTAGGTTAGAAAGTAGGTCAATCTCAAACCAATTTGAATAAGAGTCTACTAACACCAAATAATGTTGATCATTCCATTCAAAGATTTCTGTGACTACTGTCGATCAAGGTAGTTCTGGAATCTGGCTGAACTGAAGATGTGAGAGTGTTCAATCTCGCCTTTGTTCTTACACATGGGTTCGGAGCCGATCCTCGGCTCCGTGCCGGCCGACTGCAAGCTCTGCATCGAGAAGAAGCTCGAGGACATCTAATACCCACAATCCCCCTCTGCCTTTACCTCAGATCTAGTTTGCCGCTGCTGCATACGCATCACTGGAGGCTAGCTCGAGGCTTTTCAGATAAGATATTATCTATTCTGTTTACATTTTTCAAAAAAAAACTACTTTAAATCTAGTCATTTAAGTTAAGAGTAAAGTGTGTGAGTGGGTTTAGAATTCTCGGTTCCTTAGATTAGTTACTTAGTTTAACTATAGGGTACAGAGTTTTTCGGGGCCTACCACCCCTACTTGAATTACTTTGACTAAGAAATTGTTGTAGTCTGCTTTCTTAAGAAATTGACTTCTATTACCGGATTTGACTCTTTTTCACTGGAATTGACTTTACTGGACTGGACTGTCTTTTTTTCTTGGTATTATGTCAGAGAAATTAAAATCTGGCTTCAAACGTTGTCAGTGTGGCCAAAAGATGTCGGTCACAGACAACCACAGTTCCTGTGTCTACTGTCTTGGCCCTCTCCACTTACAAGAGGACTGCTCTATTTGTCACTCTTTAGTGGGAGGGTCATGACAGATAGGCGCAGGAAACTGATGGACAGGGATTGCTGAAACCCTCTTTCCAGGAGGCTTTGGATGCTTCAGACCAGGCATCCAAGTCTTGAAGGGTCGCCGGAGCCAAAGTCATCGACTCCGAGCTCTTCGGGTCTAGTTAGATCACCGGTTCCACAGACTTCGGGGCCGAGTGTTCAACTGTTGGCAGTTTCCGAGCCTCGAGTCTTGGAACCGGTGACGGAGCTCCCTCCACCGACTCTGCTGAGGTCGGCTCCGTCTTCGATCCCTTCGACTTGTTCTTCTAGGCCCCTTTCCGACACCGATGTGGACCGTGTGGTGCAGAAACTGATGGAGCATACGGCCTTATCCCAACTTATCTCGGTCTCCTCTCAGTTGATGTCGAGACTTGAAGGCCTGCCACTATCTCCACCTGTTCCTCCTCCGAGACCTGTCCAGTCTTCAGAGCCGGAAGAAGCTGACCTGATGATTGTGGAGCCCTCGGTGCCAGAACCGTCTTTTTCTCGGTCGGCACCGTTTACCTCGACTCCATCCGATCCGGTACCGGAGTCTCGGGGCCGAAGATCCGCCCTGGTTCCGGGACCGAGTCGGACCGATGTTTCGGTTCCGACTCTCCCTCTCGGGGCCTCGGCACGGATCGATTCGGTTCCGTCCTCGGGGTCAGTGCCTTCGGCTTCTGTTTCGGGGATTCTTCCCATTTCTTCGGAACCGGGAGATACCTCGGCTCGGGACCCGGGGGCCTTCGACCTCATGAGGAAGGTGTTGTCTACCCAGACAACCACATCAGCAGGTACAGCTTCTCCTCCCCACAAAGGACCATTATCCTCCTCTGCACCCACGGCCACGTCCAAGCGTCGGGCACCAGTGTCTCAGCCACCCCTGGAGGGTGCCCCCTCTTCCTCGGAGGCTTCTTCGGATGCTCCCCACGAAGAAGTTCCTAGGAAAAGACTGTGTAAGAGGAGACACTTGGATTCTCCACAAGAATCCTTGACATCTGATACTGACTTAGATGAGTCAGAAGGGTCCCTAAGTCACCTTCAGAGGATGTCTCTTTTCTGACATCTTGGAGATCCTAAAACAGAGAGGTGACTGGCAAGCCCTCCCCCCTTCTGAGGATGAGTCAGTTTTGCTGAAGGCATTTGGTGCCCGTCCTTCCTCCTCCTGGGTCACTCCGCCCTTTGCTGAGTTAATGGAATTAATTGCTCAAGGCGTGAGACTCCTGACACGGTGGAACCAGTCCCTAGGAAGCCAAATAAGTACATCACGGCACCACAGGACAAAGCTTACCTCACCAAAGGAGTTCCAGTAGACGCCATGGTGGTGGCAGCGCCACGAAAAGGAGATGTCGGAGTCTTCCTCATCTGTCCATCCGCCTAACAAAGATTCTAGGACCATGGACAGATACGGGAAGCGCATTTTTAGTTCAGTGGCTTTCTCCATGCGTTCCCTGAACTATTTGACTCATTTTACACGTTTACAGAGGGATCTAGTCAAAGAGTTGGGAGATACCCTCCAGGGTGCTACAGATGCCGCTGTCTCAGAGAAAGTTACAGCGCATCTCAACACCCTTACGTCCATTGTGAACTCGTCCATGAGGCTGATATCCTATGCAGCTGAAGGATCGAGTAGGGCAGCGGCTTCAGCGATTGCTCTTCGTAGGCAATCCTGGATGCGCTTATGTTCATTTGTGGAAGCCTTCAAGTCTTCCTTTACTAACGCCCCATTTGACGGAGCCACACTTTTTGGCCCTAAAGTAAAGGAGACCCTTACCCGGTGTGAACAGGAGGGAAAGACTCTGTCTGCTGTCGGAGTCCATTTTTCCACCCCTTCCAGACCGTACCCCAAAGGGCAACGTGGTGGGAAAATGTGGTTTCGAAAACCCCAAGGATCTTTCCCAAACACACATGGTGATGCCCCTCTAGAGGCAGAGGGGGCAGAGGTGGAAGACGCCGCCTGGCGGCAGAGGGATCCGCAAAACCAAGGTGACAGGGATAACCTCCTGGCAAACCTTTTCAGCACTCCTGAGAGGAGGCCCGACTGTCCTGCTCTGGAGGCAGTCGGGTCGCTTAGCTTTATACCCTCAGGCCTGGCAAAACCTTTCCTCAGACAATTGGGTAAAACGCGTTGTTACCAGAGGTTACAATATCCCATTTCTATCCACCCCATTCCAAAGAAAACTCCCAGATGTACCACCCCATCTGGTAGAGCCAGCAGCTACAGAAATTTCAAAGCTGCTAGAAAAAAAGAGTCATCCAACCAGTCCCAGCGGACCAAATAGGATTCGGAACTTACTCAAGGTTCTTTTTAGTTCCAAAGAAAACAAGGGACTGGAGGCCAATTCTGGACCTAAGCCATCTCAACACCTTTGTCAAGAAGGAAAAGTTCAATGGTCATGCTTCAATCGATCCTTCCATTCTTACAGAAGGACGACTGGATGTGCTCAATAGATCTGAAGGACGCATACTACCACATCAAAATGGCCAGGGCGTCCAGGGATCATTTGCGCTTCCGGCTGGGAGCCAGTCATTATCAGTTTCGAGCCCTGCCCTTTGGTCTGACCACAGCCCCCAGGGTCTTCACCAAATGCATGGCAGTGGTAGCGTCTCATCTGAGGCGCCTAGGATTCCAGGTGTTTCCGTATCTGGACGACTGGCTCCTGTCTGCCACCACCAGGCGTCAACTGATACAAGCCAGGGATTACACCCTTCAACTTTGTACACACCTTGGCATTTCAATAAATTTCGAAAAATCGTTGCTACAGCCATCACAGCATATCTTATTCATAGGAGCGGAATTAGATACGCGTCAGTTAGTTCTAAAACTTCCTACAGAAAGAATAGTAGCACTTCAATTCAACATTTCCCTTCTTCTGTCGTCCAGAAAGTCCCCAGCAAAATTGTTCTGAAAGTTTTGGGTCTCATGGCAGCTTCTCTCATTGCGATACCATTGGGAAGACTGCACATGAGAGTGCTACAATGGCTTCTATTTGCACAATGGTCATTCCAACAACTTCCACTGACTCACGAAATATTGATAACGAAAACATGCAAATCACACCTAATGTGGTGGTTACAGACTTGCAACCTATCCGGGAAGACCATTTGTGCTACCCACACCGTCAGCGGCGATAACCACGGACGCTTCCCTGATAGGGTGGGGGCATCTTTCAGGGACAGACAGTCCAAGGCGAATGGACCAATCTGAGTACAATCTGCACATCAATGTTCTGGAGTTGAGGGCAGTGTTTTGGCGTTGCAACACTTTGCTCCCTTCTTCCTCCAGGGACCATTGCAGTTCAGACAGACAACATGTCCGTAGTCTGGTACATAAACAACCAAGGGGAACCAGGTCTTACCAACTATGCAGAGAGGCCATGAGAATTTGGCAATGGGCAGAGTCCACGGTCGCTTTCTGATCGCAACGCACATCCCGGGTCATCCAACGTCATAGCCGACAGGCTGAGCAGAGCAATACTATTGCCTCACGAGTGGTCCCTCAAACAGTCAGTTGCGGAAAGATTTTTCGAAATGGGGCCAGCCTACCTGCGATCTGTTTGCCTCCAATGAACGCCAAATGCAGGAGCTACTTTGCCCTATTACCTCCAGGGAAGTCCCCAGGGACGCTGGTGCACGATTGGCCCCGGTCTCCTATATGCTTTTCCTCCATTTCCCTGATTGCAAAGTTTCTACAGAAAGCAAACAACCTTCAGAGGACTATTATTCTCATTGCTCCGTTCTGGCCTCGTCAAATTTGGTTCCCTTTCTATTGCATCACCGCATTCGGGACCTTGGATGCTGGACCCAGAGCCAGATCTACTGACTCACTCGTCAGGAGTTCCTCACCCATCCCTAGAATCTCTCCATCTAGCAGCTTGGCTGATCCGCTTCCCTTTCTAGCCAGGTCAATTCCCCTTACATCGGGTTCAAGATATTTTGGTAGCTTCTCATAAAGTTTCCACTACAAAGACTTACACCAGTAAGTGGAAGCTTTTGTCTTCTGGGCGGAGTCACATCAGTTGGACCCTGTTTCAGCTCCGTTGAATAAGGTTTTAGAATTTTGACTGAATTATTTCATGAAGGAGCTTCCCCGGCTACTTTAAGAGTACAGTTAGCTGCCATTTCTAACTATCATGTAGAAAAAAGTGGTGCACCTATTATGGCTCACAGACTTTGTAAAGCCTTTTTAAAAGGTTCCTTTCATATCAGACCACCAGTCAGAAGTCCGACATCACCGTGGAATTTAAACTTATTGCTCTCTAAATTGATGTTACCACCCTTTGAACCAGCTTCAAGTTGCACTTTGAAATTTTTGTCATGGAAAACATTATTTCTAGTGGCTATTACATCTGCTAGATGGGTGTCTGAGCTTCAGGCCCTTTCGGTCAAACATCCTTATTTAATTTTTCATTCTGACAGAGTATCCCTACGCACTAATCCATCCTTTCTTCCCAAAGTTTGTTCTACTAGTAATATTAATCAGTCCATCGAATTACCCACCTTCTTTAAAAACCACTCTAATAAATTGGAGTATATGTTGCACAAACTAGACGTCCATAGACAACTCAGATTTTATTTGGATAGAACAAAAGATCACAGGAAATCTGATCAACTATTTGTAGCTTTTGCTGACAGCAGAAAGGGTCTTGCAGTTACGAAACGAACTCTTTCTAAGTGGCTAACTGACTGTATCATTTATGTTTATGAATCTTCTGATCAAACATTATCAGCAAAACCCAGAGGACATTCTACCAGATCAATTTCTACATCTTTGGCTCACGCAGCTCTTACCTTTAGACACTATTTGTGCGGCTGCTACTTGGGCTAAACCACATACATTTATATCTCATTACAAAGTGGACAGGGTTTCTAGGGATAGGGCAACCTTTGGTTCCACTGTGCTCAAGAACGTTCTCCCTTGAGTTCCTCAGGATCATGGAGCTAGGACGCTACCCATGTGTAAGAACAAAGCGAGATTGAACACTCTCACATAAAGAAGTTATGTCCTTACCATAACGTTCCATGTGGAGTGTTCATCTCGCCTTGGTTATTACACTCCCACCCTTCCCACCCTTAGGAAGAATGTTCGATTTGGTGCCTGGTCTGGAGTATTCTCCTTCTGCTGTTGCAGTATTACTGTTACTATCATACTCTGGGTATGTTTGTATATATGTATTTTTATGTATATAGTTGGCATGTGAGCGTGCTTTATGTCTGGTTTGCTTGCAAACTAGATCTGAGGTAAAGGCAGAGGGGGATTGTGGGTATTAGATGTCCTCAAGCTTCTTCTCGATGCAGAGCTTGCAGTCGGCCGGCACGGAGCCGAGGATCGGCTCCGAACCCATGTGTAATAACCAAGGCGAGATGAACACTCCACATGGAACGTTATGGTAAGGACATAACTTCTTTTTCTTTTTGTTGATATGGCTTTGTACTATTACATACAGAACAAGATGGAAGTACTTTCTCGATATCTTTGGACATAGAAGGCCACAATACTAGTCCTCTTAGCTTTCTTTTGGTAGAATCAGTTCCTGGGCAGCCACAGTGCAAGATCTTAATATACTCTTGTTATAAAAAATTTGGAATAATCACTTTTGGACCTTTCATGATGATACCATTATCAGACAAAATGTCATCTCTATATGGAAACTAATGCTGCACATCTTCTGGTAAACAAAATTGTTTTGAAAGCCATGCTTGACTGATAAAGAGATTGAGCTTCTGGATAAGTGGATCTGAAGTTGTGTGAGTTCTAAGCTCATCAAGACGTGTAAAAGAAACATTTGTCTCTTCCATGACTTCAAAATCAGGTTGCTCATTGTGCTCTTCTGTGGTTTTCCTGGCTGATCGGGATAAAGTATCAGCAGGATAAAGAAGTTTGCTTTTTGTGTAAACAAGATTGAAATTGTTCGTTTGCAATTTGAGCATCATGTGTTGCAATCTTGCAGGAGCTGTGTGCATTGGCTTTCTCAAAATAGTGACTAGAGGTTGGTGGTCAGTTTTGATCAGGACAGGTCAGCCACAAATATAATCATGGAACTTCAAACATGCAAACACAATTGCCAAGAGTTTTTTCTTAAACTGGCATACTGCATCTTGGTTTGGGTAAGAGTTCTCAAAGCATAGGCTACTGGTCTACCCTCTTGCAGAATGACTGCAACAAGACCAAACTTAGGAGCATTACAAGAAAGAGTAACTGGTTTGTAAACATCATATTATCTTAAAGTAGGTGGACTGGTAATTTTCTGTGAGGCATCAGATACTAGTATGAGTAAAGAGACTTGTAGGCTGGAGAATTAAATACTTGAAATGTATTCCAAAATGCAAAGTTAGGTAAGCACTTTCGAGGCAATCCTCTTCATGAGTCCTTAATACACAAATAAATTAGCACATAAGGTTTAAATAAAACCAACAACCAATAAAAAATCTTTAAAAATCAGTGAAGCAACCCTCTTTTTCAAGAGAGGTTTTAAGGACACAGCACTGTTAAGGCCAGGGGATAAGTATGCCTTAAAGTCCACTATCCACCTTAATTCAGCATATTCAGTTTCATTGTTAATGTCACCTTCTCTAAAACTCACATTAATTTTCTGCAAAACCAAAAAATTAAAATTGTGCTGGTCTCCACAATCTAAAACATGCTTGACTAGTGCATTAGTAAGCTTGCTGATCCCAATATCATTAAGATGTTCCATTACCCTTTCCTTTAAAGTTCTGTTGGTTTTACCAATGTAGAATGCACTACAGAGATTACACTTAGCAAAATACACAATGTATTTAGTAGAGCAATCTGCATAAAATAAAAACTCTACAGGCTTCTGATGCACAGGGTGTAGAATAATGTAAGTAGACCAAATACTATTACAAATTCTGCAGTTTCTACAAGAAAAAGTCCCTCTACGCTGAGAGACAAACCTGTCACATATTTTCTTCTGTTTGTAACAAAGTTTCTTTTTCAAATTCTTGCCATTTTTGAAACTAAAACTGGGTATAGAACCAACAATACGACTGATTTCAGGGTCAGTAAGGAGAATGGGCCAGTTCTTTTTAATGATGTCACATGTCTTGTTCACATCATTAGAAAAAGTAAGACATACCCCAGGATTCACGAAGCCTCCGTGTAAGAGTTATAACTCTTACACGGAGGCTGCAGTTAAACAGAGTGATGTCAGCATGCTCTGCATATTCATGAGAGCATGCTGAATCACACCTAAGTCGAACACGGTCCGTGTAAGACAGTAGGGGGCGTGTCCGTAGGCTGAGCCCTGCAAGCGGACACGCCCCCAGAAGTGTAAAGGTGCCCAAAGTAGACACCCACAACAGAGTCCACGGAAATGTGAATAAACACAACACAACACATGCCCCTACAGACTATTAAACATAAAACAATCTAAATGAACATGTCATATTTTTTTTAAATTGTAAAGATGTTTAACCGTGAGTGCGCTCGTTTGCGCGGGCGTGCCCGTAGCGCAGCTACAGTTAGCAGTCAATGGGAAAGCATATAAGAACTAAATATGCAAAATAAGCCAGGAAGCAATAGCGTAGCGGTAGAGATGCCGGCTGTAGAGCAGGCATTCATGGTTCGAGCCCCCACAACACAATTTTTTTTTTTGCAAAATAAGCAGGAAACAAGTCCCTGACACATAGGTACACATAAAACCAGAATATATGTAAAATGCAATGAAATATCCCATTTATATTAAATAAATGTGAGCTAAGAAATTAATATAAACTGCCAGATGTGCCCATAGCTGAGCTACAGTACAAAAGAGTGAGTGTATGTGCCCGTAGATAAGCATTGGTTTAACTGGTGCAAAATGAGTGCCCGTAGCTGAGCAGTGGTTTACCATGCTAAATATATGTGCCCCTAACTGAGCTGAGCGGAATATGCGTGCCGATAGCCAAATGAGGCTTAAACCAGCGTACCCCATTTTCGGAGCTGCGCACCGCAAACAAGCTAACCGACGGGCAACGCGTTGAGCAAGCCGTATCAAAACTGCCTTTACACAGACACACCCTCAACATGTCTAGACAGTCATGAAAAATAAAAGCAGTGGCCAGGTTTGAACCCAGGATACTATACACCATAGTCAAGGTACAGAACCACTAAGCCATGACAGCAGTACCTAGAAATGCAATAATAGCTCATATATAGGAATTAATACAAACTACAGCATGACAATGCAGGTTTACTGAAGTTGATACAATTCCAAAATGGCCAATCACAGATATGTGCGGGAAAAACGGACTATATAAGCCCCATAGGCGGAATACACAGCATAAACGATTGTAGAACAGACCTGCAGGCAGAATGTCAGGTGTAGGAGAGGGTAGTCGCTTTCGAGCGCAGAGGTGGGGTGTTGAGGAGTCTAGGTACATGGCCTGGCTCCTAGTCCACAACCATGAGGCCCAACTCATGCAGGGCCAGGTCCTCTGGGGAGCGTACAGGGCTGAGGCGTGGGACCAGTTGGCTCATGAACTCACCAGTGCCACAGGAATTCCAAGGACAGGTGAACAGGTCCGTCACCACCATGCGGACCTGAAGAGACGCAAGCAGGACCAACTGAACCTTTGGATCCAGGAGGCCCGGCAATCACCCAACACCCCACCACTGAGTAAGAAACAATTAATTATGTATGTAGAAAGTTAAACTACCTGAAATTATGGAGATGTGTATTCCAATATTACTTCATTTATATTACAGCTGCAGGTGTCCGTTCTGCGAACCGCAGAGCCTATGCCAATAGGCTGGTGCAGTTGCGCCACCAGGCAGGTCAGTAATCCACTACTAGTAACTGTAAAGATATATAAATGTATGACAGTCAGCAAAAGAGTGCAGTGTAGCCAGGAAGGAATTAAATCTGCAAGTAACAGTGTGAAAGTGTATGCAAGTATTGCCTGATTACAACAGTTTCCAGCCTGTAAGTGTAAACTAAACATGACACTGTCCAACATATATTTCGAAATAAAACTGCCCTGCCTGTAAGAAAATAGTACACAGCCTGCAGCAGCATGTAAAGTACAGCTGCAGAAGAGGATGAAATCACATGTGTGAAATCTATCCCTGTGGAAATACTGAAACATGACAGAAGTGAGACTGCTGGAAAGAACTGTAATAACTACTGTTAAAACATGTCAATAAAGCCTAGAAGTACCAGTCTGAATAGTAACATGAAAGCAAGTGAGAGAGTGTGAGAAAGTGTCAGGAATACAGCAATACAGTAGTAATAACCCCTGAATAAACTATACTGCAGTTAGGACAGAATTAAATGCATGTGAGACTCAGAACCAAACAGCAAAATCTGTTCAAAGTGTTGCTGCATGTGGAATGTGTACACCAAAATCTGGATATGTTGCTCCCAGTCTGAAATACGTAGATAGGATGATTGTCTGATATACCAAACATCCACACTTGTCTACAAGTATATAAAGCAAAGGTAACAGGATGATGTATCTGAACAAAGTTTGATATGAATGTGTATGAACAGCAATAAAATGTAGATTGATGTTGCAGTAACAGTCCCATCTGCAAGGTTAAGTAGTTAACATATAGGACACTGTAGTTAGAACAGTAGTGTGTATATAACTGTAGCTATTAGAAATGTACAGCATATGTATTTGTATTCAAAGGTGTTAATATTACTTTATTTACCCCACCCTCTAACCACCTATAACCCATTCCACGTGAAAATGGTATGTGCAATCACAATTACCACCCCTGGACGTCTGTCCTGTTGGGTCATATATATTTGCATGTCTGTTGATGCATCCGCCCTGTTCATACATCCACACCTGATGGCCTGTTGCCATCAATCAACCCTGCATGTTGTTGGACTGTGTATTACTGTTCAAATTATGCATGTGTTATGCACGCTGTTCAATGGTGTGAATATCTGGGTGTTTGGTTAATGGGAATACTAATGCATGCTGTTACAACTAATTGTGAATGGTATTATATGTCACTAACCCAAACTGTCATGACATAATGCAAAACATAGAACGACAGGGAAGGCGGGTTCCAGTGGACCCACCTCTCCCACCTCAGCTGGCGAGTGCACCTGGCACTAGTGCCAAGTCTGGACCCTCCTCCGGTGGCCCTGTGCCACCTGCGGGTGGAAGCACTGCAGGGGATGGGGCTCACCCCCCCTCTGCAAGTGTGGCCGGAGGAGATCCACCACTCACCCTCCGTAGCGTCCGGACTGTGGTGCGTAGGGAGATTCGGGACTCTGTCCTCGAGCCCCTACGCCAGCTCGAGGCACGGGTGGCGCAACTAACGGGCATGCCCGTTGCCCCACCTACACAGCCCCCAGCACAGCCCCGTCCTGGGCAGTGAAGGAACAGTGGCAACTGCCTATGGGTGGGGATATCAGTTCCACTGTTGCCATCTGTGGGCTCATGGGCTCTGGATATCCAAACCTCCGTCCCCATCAATTGTGTAACCCCCCCACACGTGTCATACACCGCCCCTGTATGCGTCTTGTTTGTCTTGTCTGTTAACCTACCCAACCTACCTCCCCAGCTGTACCGACTACCTTCACCTGACATACCACTCTCACCTGAAAAAAAATGGGCACTCTGTACCCACAAACAAATTACGCCCCATACATAGCTGCCCATTCCGCACACATGTCTACTGGACATGGAACCTATCAATTCCAATTGGCTGTACAACAAGTATTATTGTTGTCCTGACACCTCTCTCAGGGGTGTAAGGTTTCAAATGTCACACCAAATTACATACATATGCACAGCTGTTGCTGCTGAAGAAATGGGCAGCTATGGGCCTTACCTACATCCCTCCTGCACATCCCAAGCTTGTTTCCCTACTGTCTTACTCTCTTTGTGACCCCTTTTCACCACTTTCCTGTCTCCCCATTTTCTTTTCTTTCAAGGAAAATAGCGGGTGTCGCAAGAGTAAGCACGTTTAAGTGGTTGTAATCAGGTGTGCGCTTGTGCTGAGCTAACCGCCAGTGCGCATGCGTGAGCTCAGCAAACCAGCGCTAACCCGGTTACAACTGCTTAAAAGTGCCTTAGGCACTTTGATTGACAGGTCCTGAACTCAGTTCAAAAGAAAAATAAAATCCCACTGTGAGTCCCGAACCCAGAACCTTGGCAACTATAGTCTGCATGACTTACCACTAAGCCATGACTCTTATATAAAAACATTGTGCTAAAGTAAATATATCATGTAACAGTAGGAATGAATGTAAAGGGAATATAGATGTGTAGTACACAAAGCATGACATTTAGAATCACAAACAAAACTGGTGGATTTCCATAATAGTAGTGTGTGAGCAGAAACAGCCATGCTAGTTGGAAGCTAGTAGGTAATAATGTCACCATAGCACCTTGCAAGACACACACATACTCACAGCAGGATAAGCACTGCCCATACCCCACAACCTCTTACAGGAACACATCCGGACCAAGTAATAAAATATGTGGAGCAAAGGCCCAAAACCAGGGACACATTACAAATAAAGTTACAACAAACGCAGACAGTTCAGAAAGTAACAGGGTCTACACCTTGCGGGATGTTTGGAAGGGTATGCAGTCTGGAACTTGAATGTTTGTCACCATATTCTGACTTGAGCCCAGACTGACTTGCCAGATAAAGGTGTGCATGAGATATTGACCAAATTATGAGGCAGAAATGTGGACAGCCTGCAAATATCTGTACACATGACGGGTCCAACACCACCATATTTGAATAGTTAAGAACCTAGACATAGCAACAGGGAATGTCTTACAGGGATGCCCCACAGACCCCATGTGAAATGTACAAACAGTAGGCAGAAAGGTGTAACACATGCAATGGTAACTATGGAGTCCGGAAAGTATTCACCACTCGCATGGCAGAAAATGTGTAGTAATACATATGCTCATGCTAACCCACAGTCACAACTGCAGCATACCAGACATTTTAATGGGTGTACCCCACTGATATGTACCATTCCATGAGGCACATAACTGATGAACCTGAAAGTCTCTGGGGCCTGCTCAGCAGCATACTCAAATACCCTAATAGATGTCAAGGCCCACACCATGGCCAGACCACACTGCATGCTGTAACACCCTAGCAGATATAGCAAGCATTCCAAGGTGTGAATGTACATGAAAAATAGGAAAGCTACAGCAGCACACTACAGTCAAGACACCTAGCAGGCATACAAATAGTGACTGTAAAGGGCAACTATTGAAGCCTAGCAACAGAGTGCAAGCAAAAGTGAAAGGAAAGCACACACACACACACATTAACAATAGTAGTAGTTGTAGTTGTCAGTGTACATACACAGTTAGTACAGGAAACTGGAGAAATGAATGGAGGAATGTTAATCTCCAACACACCTGGAAATATGAGAGAGATACCAGCCTTTACACTCACAGAACATTGTCCACAGCATAACAGCATGGTCCCTGCCCTTAACATCTGAAAGGGCTACGCCTATCTCACACACCTTTTTATAGCACTAGTACACAACTGGCTGCATGCAATTAGCAAATGCTGGCTAACAATTGGTGCAGAGGCCATCACATGGGCATATGCAGATACCTACAAAAGTATGCTGTACTCCATGTCCACGCATGCAATACTTTCATTGCACCCTGAGAAGGACGTGAGAGACAGACAGAGACAGAGAGAGAGAGAGAGAGAGACAGAGAAAACTGCAATTAAGCAGACAGAAACAAATTGTTCAGCAACAGCTACCTGAAAGCTGACAACTGGGAAGTGGAGCAGCAGGACAGAGAACCAGACAGCAGCAGAAGCAGCTGTGACAAACACAGTCAATGTAAAGTAATACTATAAAGGTGTACATACTGTGAACCCTCCATATGTGTCATTGGTCTGTATCCATATGTATATGAAGATGTGTAAAGGGCAGGAGACATACAGCAACTATCAGTGAAGGCTGTACATACATTTGTATGTGAGAGCATCTATGTGCACATATCAATGTTGTTTGATTGTAGGTTGTAGTGCCATGTACAAATTAGGTTACACAGCTATGTATGTTTAGCAGTATGTTAGTGTGTGTATACAGTATGGTAGACAAATATGTTGATATACCTGTCCAACATATGGATATGTATGTATGTCAACATATGTATGTGTATATATATATATATGTATATATATATGTATATATATATATATATATATATATGTATATATATATATATATATATATATATATATATGATATGCATATATGTATACATACATAGAGAGAGAGATGTAGGAATACATAGACAGATGTCGATAGAATATTGTACCAACATATCTATGTAATGCACACATGCATATATAGATATATGTAGATACATATACATAGACAGATTGATCTGACTACCTACAGGTATGATTGTATATGATGACCTGCAACACAGCCTGTCCCACTCCCTCTGTCACTCACACCCCCACTGTGCCCCCCCCTCCACATCTATAGCAATATATGTACATCAATATATATATATGTGTATATGTATACGGACATATATATATATATATATATATATATATATATATATATATATATATATATATATATATATATACATATAGATATATCTATATACATATATATATATATATATAGAGAGAGAGAGATGTATATAAAGTCTGAGTGAGGCACATGTGTACAGTTGTATTGCAACAGGTGCCTGGTGACAAAGGCATGGAGTGAACACCAGTGTCAAATCCGGAGTATCATACCACATTCCAGATCACCAACATCAGTAACCACCAGATATGTGATTGGCCACCCACCACTGCATGTGTCAGGGGTGAGCAGGGTCAGAAATGTGTACAATAGTGGCCCCAATGATAGTCACAGTGGCACACTATCCCTGGAATACCTGCACATGGTATGTGTCCGCAGACATGGTGAGTCAGGTATGGACATGTAGGTCGGTGTACCCCCCACACCACATAATGGATGCCATGGTATGGACCTCACATGACAGCAACAGATATGGAGAAGGACACAGTGACATGTACAACACTGTGACAACGCACTCAAACACATTACCAATGCACAGTGACTGACAACACCACAGAGTACACATATGCTACCCACATAGAGGTTACCACTCCCAGATTTACATATGGAGGTCACACCCATGACAGATGTCCAACAACTATAGTAACACCTCCCACCATCCACAACCTAAATGTCTGCTGTGTGTCGTCCGTGCCACTGCAATAGTGTGCACATGTGGAGGTAAGAGTTCCTACTCACAGATAAGACACACCCTGCAATAAACCACACAGTGTTAAGAAGCGAGACTCTCCATGAGTACATGTCACACATACCCCTGCTGAATGTTAGTCAGATAGGTAATATGCCATATGAGTCACCCTGTGTAACTGTGTGACGGTAGCAGGTACCATCACACCACATGTGTCACAATGGTCAGGGTAGCAGAACAGTACGCTGCTGTAGAAACAGGGGCAATAGCATATTGTATAGTATTGTATTGTAATGTAATGTATTGTGTTGTATTGTATTGGTATGGTGAGGTGCCTCCTTCATGGAGTGGAACCACTGCTGCTGTGTGCCAGTGTACAGGTACATATCCTGTAGTCAGGCTAGTGTTACATAGCACTTCTATATGTGTGTTTAGCTCCTGTCAGAGGTTATGTAGCATGCAACTGGGGATACCATCAGGTCCCATCCATGTTGTGTATTCTGCTGTCCTGCGGGTGTCTCTCACCTGGACATCTGTGGTGACGGGGAGGTTACAGTCAGCTGGGATAACTATGCCTTATTACAGGGGAGAGGGCGGGGTGACACCTGCACTGAACCTGTCCACCACAATGTTGTCGATATCTGTGGTGTCAGTGAAATATGTGTTGTGTACTACCTATGGGCATAGAGGATGGCTCCTGACCAGGTTGCTAACATAACTGAAGAAGGCCTCCTGGTCATCTGTAGTGTCACTCTTGATTTCCCTCTCAACGTTGCCCATGTAGTCAGTATGATGGGAAATAGATCCTTACCAGTGCTGCTCAGACATGCCCTCCCTTCAGTGAATGATGCTCTGTCTTGCAGTAGCTTTCATCTTCTGTAATACAATCTGTCTATGGCTGGGGTCCACCAGACAGGATGCTGTCCCTTTGTGGAGAGTGTCTTGGTCATATATGGGATTGCATGATCCATGCATTCTTGGAGATGTCTGTAGAAAGCAATTGTGTAGAGGTCAGCATTGTGGGTTGTATTTGCCACTGGCCCAGTGGGCTGTAAGGATACCATATCACTGTTACAAAGTGTAAAGTTTGTATCTGTAATGTTATGCACTATAGTCATCTGTGCTGGTGGTGGAGGTGGGATATGTATATCCAGGGCAATCAGTGTGTGGTCAGCCCACAGTAGCTGCCGATGTAGGCCATACAGTACCTAGATACAAACCCCCAGAGTGAGGAGGTGCTTCTGACCTGAATCGGTGTTCTGACTGCTGGTGTTTGGTAGTATGTTGTATGAGTCTGCCAGGTACTGTTGCACAGTTGCTGGCCGAGCACTGATACCTGGCCATCTACATGTGTATCCACCAATAGACAGACAGATGCTACATATGTGAGATATGTTGTATCATAACAGTCGAGTAGCATGTGTAGTATGTGTGCCAAAGTCTGCTGACATATATTGCTGATACCAGGTTATTTTCTTTCTCAGGTACATGGCCCACCCGCGGAACCCCACCTACTCCACAGCTGAGGATGAGGAGATACACCAGAGCCTGGTGCGGGACTATGCAATACTCTTTTCCCACACCAGCCAGAATCAGCAGGAGAGGGCTGCACTGTGGCAAGACTTCGTCCGTCGGGTAAATGATATAGGCACGCATAATAGGACATATGAGCAGGTACGACATCACTGCAGTGATTTAATCAGACATGTCCATCAGCGTGCGTCAGATATCCACAGGTAACAGGTCGCCACAGGTGGTGGGGTGGCTACACATCCCCCACTCACCAGACTGGAGGGACTACTCCTGAGTGTAGTGGCTCCAGTCCACCAGCAACAACAACAGCAGCAGACATGCATCATGATGGAGGCTGGAGCCACACAGCAGCAAGACAGTGAATGTGCAGGTAATATGTCATATGTATAGTTGACTGTTGTGTACACTGGTAGTTAATGCATGTGTGAGGTGTGTCCTTGGTCTGTAGCTGTCACCATAGTATTTAATGTGCAAGTGTGATATCCTCAATATTAGCTGCTGACCTGTGAAAGGCGACTGTTGTACTCCTGACCTGTATCATACTCAGTAACAATGGCACAGTTGTGCCCACTGACATTATTTTCTTCATGTCTGCAGGACCCTCTGGTATAACTGCAATGCAGCCTATCCATGCTGGTGAGTGTGTATTAACAATTCCTGTAATAGTGTTGATAGTAATAGTACTATTTGGCTCACTTAGTAGTGCTCTTTGTATGCATGTAGGTGTGTCTGTGTGCTGATATCACGCATAATGAGTACTGTACAATTGTGTGAAACTGTGTGCATGTGTGCATGTGTGCACCTGTGCAGGTGTGCACGTGTGCACCTGTGCAGGTGTGCACCTGTGCATGTGTGCACGTGTGCACGTGTGCATGTGTGCATGTGTGCACCTGTGCAGGTGTGCACGTGTGCACCTGTGCATGTGTGCATCTGTGTATGTGTGTGCATGTGTGCATGTGTGCATGTGTGCATGTGTGCATGTGTGCACCTGTGCATGTGTGCACGTGTGCATGTGTGCATGTGTGCATGTGTGCATGTGTGCATGTGTGCATGTGTGCATGTGTGCATGTGTGCATGTGTGCATGTGTGCACCTGTGCAGGTGTGCACGTGTGCACCTGTGCAGGTGTGCACCTGTGCATGTGTGCATGTGTGCATGTGTGCACCTGTGCAGGTGTGCACGTGGGCACGTGCGCACGTGTGCATGTGTGCATGTGTGCATGTGTGCATGTGTGCATGTGTGCATGTGTGCATGTGTGCACCTGGCATGTGTGCATCGCTGGTAATGTGTAGACATTGTAAACTGCGTTTCCTGTTTCTTTCCCACAGGTTCTGTTGCTGCTCTGGTGTCATGTAGCAGGGAACCTGAGTCAGGTGCCGTGGGTACTGATAATGATGACATCGGTGTAATGGCACAGGAAGGTATGCCAGGGTCCGCCATTGGTCAGCCGATTGACAGTACACAGTTGTCGACCCCATCAATGCGCACAGTTATACTGCCAATACACCCCTTGTCACCACTGTCCCTAGATGATGGACAGCATACAGTGGGCATTGACCAGGGTAATGTGGTATCTGTGGCACATGCCTCCCCACACAGCAGCCATGGGCATGGCCCAGAGATGGTACCACACAGACAGATGTCCAGGGGTTCTCGTGGGAGCATCCATGGGCGTACTGCCCCTGTCAGACGTGCCCACAGAGGTCTTACAACCTCAGCTATGTTTCGGACTGTCATGCAGGCACAGTCACGTATGGAATGGTACACCAGACAGGGTCTGAGGGAGCTGGCAGCATGTCGCACAGCCATGACTGACAGTATGCATGACATTGCAGCTGCCATCCGTGATTTCACCGATGTCATAGACAGACGTTGTGGGGACATATTAGACCGGTTCCACAACTACATGTCCATGAGCCAGGGTGATGGTGGGCGGTTGAGGCATCAACGTGGCCGTATGCCAGCAACAGCAGCAGCTGGCAGTCGGCGCAGACAACAACAGGGCCGCGGCCGCCCCCGTAGGGCCAACAGCAGCCCCAGCAATGCTGGGTCTGTGCTGTCATCAGACCGCCCCAGGAGACCACGTACACGTGGCTCTGGCCAGGCCCAACAGGGATCTGTGTCCAGTCAACGAACACCTGCTTCTGATGACAGTACCCAGTCTGGGTTGGTACCGGATACGGTCCATAGCACCCCTGCAAGGCACAGGTACCGTGTCCGTGGCCAGAGACACTGATCTGTATGACCTGGCAGGTACAGTCTGTGGCTGTCCACAAACACCAGTATATGGCAGCCATGAGGTGGAACTGTGTGCATCCATACACACATGCAAATTGACAACACCTAGGGCTACCGCATACACGCACACACTGCATCAACATTGCCCCACCTTCTACTGCTGTCCCTCACCAACACACATACACATACATGTCAATTGGTGGTATGGATTGCTGACTCAGGCATACCAAGTTCACACCCTGTGCATATGATGAAACTGTGCCACCTCCTGCAATCTGTAACAACTGTGCAGGTACAGGTTAACATGTTGCTGATGCACAGGGTGACCACATAGATGTGTAGTAATAGTATCATGTTGTTAACAGTACTGTGTGCTGAATTAATTGTGGGTATATCACAGCATGCCTGATGCAGTAAGTGTGTGATTGTCATGTCCTGTTGTCTACACCCATGGTAAGTACCATAGTGTATCATTTGCACATGTTGGCATACTGGTGGTAATGATGTCAACAGAAGGCTACATACATAGGTGGCACAGGGGATAGGGTAATGAATGTAGTAATACACAATGATGGACATGTAAATTGCAAGTGGCATGTTGCCCACACTAGACTCTGCAATGCAGATGTTTGAGGATGTTGATATGTGTGCAGTACTACACGACTGGTACAGGACACACAGGAGCACCCTAGCACTGCATGCTCACATCTCATACCATGCTAGACAGCCCCAACACACATAACTAACTGTCACAGGAGGGAGAGTCCCCATATATGTCAGGGATACTGTGGTGGCAGGCCAGGGAGCATACATCCTACTAAGTATGGAACCACTGAGTGAAGGCTCAGTGTCTGTTATTTGACATGTGTATTACTGCAGGTATGAGCACATGGGTTTCTATCCAGTTATTGTACATCCTGACAGTACATGCATGTTCTGTACACTTGTGTGCACTGAGACTGGACCCTAGCCATCTGACCCGTGCATTTCCATGTACATGTGCATAGTGCCTGCATATTTGCAGTGTTACCTACTGGAACTGGTACAGCTTGTTTGTTGTACAATGGACTACATGGAGCCCTGTTTACTGTATCTTTGTTTGCATGCATGTTTGCTTGCAATTACCCTGGAATACTGATCACACCTGCAATGCATAGTTATAGAGCTTCTGTGGACTCCTAGTGCCATCTGCATTGCCTACTATATGTATGTCCATGTCCCACTTGACAGGTTGTCACTGTTTGTCCTGTTCACATGTACATTGCCTGTGACACAGTGCATATGACCTGCCTGGCATGTGTCCACGTGAGCAGTCATATATGCTACTGCTAACTAATCACAGGCACTACACCTTCACACATCCATCTTCTGTTGAACAACCTGCTTTGCTAGGGACAGCCTGCACCTGTCACCCCTGGCCTTTCAGATATTGGCAAAGGCTCTTGCTACCCCCATAGTGCCTATGTTAGGCAGGGCTCAAATGACAAACCCACCTTCATAGGTATCACAAGGGATAAGACACTAAGAGCAATGCTACCCAACGCCAGATGTCTAAACCTCCAGATGCATGCACCCAAACCACTCCTTGGCATGGAAAACATCGATATCTGTGCAGTAACAGATGCCTGGTTCAGTGCTACTGAGAGCACACCAGCACTACCGGGTGTAACCCGGTTGATTTCTTTGATACAGTCACCAAGGCCATTGCCGAGGGGAAGGTGGTTCACACAGCCTACCTGGACCTTGCAAACGCCTTCGCAACAATACCCCACTTGGGCATTCTAGGGAAGCTCACCAGCTTAAATATAAGCCCCTATGTAACTAGATGGATTGCACAGTGGCTCAAGAACAGAACCCACATGGTTAGCATTGCTGGAGCCATGCCAGACCCCATAACAGTTACGGGTTGTGTCCCACAAGGCTCAGTCCTGGGACCCTCTTGTTTGGTATATATTTATTGGAGGTACAGGCCAACACGGATGGACTGTGGCTGTCCAAATATGCAGATGACTGCAAACTGGCCACCATAATCGACTCTCCAACTGACACAAGCATCTTCCAAGGGGCATCATAGCAACAGACAACTTGTGCCAGAGCCATGGCCGTCTGCTGAACAGTGTTTAGAAGGGGAATGTGCATCCTGTAGTGTCTTTTCCTATTTGCCAAAAGGGACATTTCCCTCACACACACAAACCCCCCTCAGACAAACACACACTTGCCATTCGCAGGATTCAAACCCCAACCTAACTATGTTATGACACTTGAGACGGACACATTAGCGGAGCGCTATTCGCATTACTGGGAGGTTTCTTTTCTCCTGCTGTACTTATAGGGTGCTGACATCATCGGTGTTTAGAAAGGGAATGTGCATCCTGTAGTGTCTTTTCCTATTTGCCAAAAGGGACATTTCCCTCACACACACAAACCCCCCTCAAACAAACACACACACTTGCCATTCGCAGGATTCAAACCCCTACCTATGTTATGACACTTGAGACGGATGCATTAGCAGAGCGCGCTATTCGCATTACTGGAAGGTTTCTTTTCTCCTGCTGTACTTATAGGGTGCTGACATCATCGGTGTTTAGAAAGGGAATGTGCATCCTGTAGTGTCTTTTCCTATTTGCCAAAAGGGACATTTCCCTTACACAGACACCAACCCCACTCACACACACACACACTGAGCATTTGCAGGATTTGAAACCCCTACTTAACTATGTTATGAAACTTGAGACGGACACATTAGCAGAGCGTGCTATTCGGATTACTAGGAAGTTTCTTTTCTCCTGCTGTACTTATAGGGTGCTGACATCATCTGTGTTTAGAAAGGGGAATGTGCATCCTGTGGGGAGGCAAACACCAAGCACACTATGGCTAAGCTGTCATTCCCTAGGGCAAACAGCCTAGTGTTGACCTCTACACCATTATGTTTAATTGTCAAATGCACATTAGTTGTTGCTGATAGACTGTTTTCATATCTTTATTGCCATAGCATTCCCTGTTTGTATGAACAACTTCTGCATCTGTGGAAGATGTTTGCATATGGGAGGGATCCACTATATCACGTATGTCTCTGTAGTCATTTAACTGTGTGCACTGGGCAGACTGCTGTAATGTGGTTGGTTCCTGGCATAACACATAACAATACCAGATATTTGTGTCCAACTGCTAAACCGAGATTTGGCCTAAGTGTGTGAGCATGCCCAGTTCAGCCTTCCCATGGCATGTTGTCAAAGTGTGTGAGCATGCCCAGTGTGAGCATTCCATATGTTGGACTCTGCAGCCCACCACATTTGTGGATGTGTGTGAACTTCAACAACTATCACCCGTTTATGGTTGTGGGTTGTGTGTCATGTTGTGTAGTTACTGTACAACTGCTTTGTGTGTGAACACAACAGGATTATACTCTGCCTGCAGTGTTTGCATGGGATACTTTGCATACAGTTGTCAACATCCTTTCACACTGACCTAACACTGTAGTACTGTATAGTGTACTGGTAGTACTTTGACTGTGGTGGACAGTATCCTGGGCTTTACTGCTATCACTGCTTTACATTTCGATAGTGGGCACAACAGCCTGGTTGGGGCCAGTTGTGTACATCTGACCATGTTGCATTCTGTTCAGATATGAACTACTTACACCAGGCTTGTCCAACATTGTTAGTGTATTCCACAACATAGGTGTACAATTGCAAACACTAGCGATGTGCCCTAGTCCATGTCTAATGCAAGTTGGAGAGTGTGTTTGTCCTTCAACACACATTGTAAGAGGAGTTTGCCATGACATATGTCATGGTTAGTATACTGTGCCTCTGTCTACCTGTGACATGACAGTGATACCCAGGATAAACCTACCATCTCCCGTCCACCCATCAGGATTCCTATTGAGGAAGATTGATAAGTGACTCTATGGGTAGCCTGTGCTGAGGGTTCACTCATGGGTGGGAGTGGCTTCTGTGTTATGGATCACACAGTACAGCTTGCCCTATGTAAGTCAGTGCTGGGGTTCAGGTCTCTCATGTGCATAGCTCACTGCCATTCAGATTGTACAAGGTGCAGCATGTTTATTGATGCCAGCAACACAGGCAACACATGGCATCTGTGCAGGCTGTTTGATACTCCTGATGAGGTACTGTTGGGGACTTTACAGTTGATGGAGGTGTCTGCTGAGGTACATCCCACAGGGGCTATTGTAGTCGATTGTACCACTGATGCAGGATGACTGCAGAGCCACAATGACCTCCCCTTATGTAGATCTGACAGCCTTCATGATTAGGTGGGTATATGGTATGTTTCTGTAAACACTACAGCACATGTTTGTCCAATGCAGGATATCTATCACCCTGTGTCCCCAGGTCTCTCATTACATGTTAACTACATAATGGGTTAACACCTATGTGGTAATTGGTGGGCACTTACTGTATATCCACGGGGGTTGACTATACACATTTCTGCACTTAGCTTGCTGACATGGCTATGGCACCAGTTGTCTGTTTCTATGTGGCCCTTTTGTGGGATGCATGTGTCAGCTGGTGGATCATATGTGGTGAGCAGTTTGTAGTCCTCTGCAAAAATGTTAGAACACAGTCCTTCCATGTTTGCCTGTACCTATGGGACATATATACCAGACGAGGGAGATACCAGGACAAAGCCTTGTGGGATGCCAGTTATATCTGGTTTGTAGTCTGACATGGCTGAAGCATGTCTGACCATGTCTGTTCTGTCCTTGGTCTGGTTTGCATCCCCTCTACTGACATGTGGGTTTATATTTAAGCTGGTGAGCCTATCTATACTGAACATGTAGGGTATTGTATAGAAGCCTTTGCAAGGTCCAGATACACGGTGTGGAGCACATTGCCCTCACCAATGACCTTAATGACCGTTTCAATTGAGTCAAACATGGTTAGGGGCAGGATCTGCACTTGAGAAGGCCACACTGGGTTGGGTCCGGTGTCAGTAGGTCCCCAACATCCTTATGTCTGTGGTACATGCTGATCCTTTCCATAGCTGTGCAAACTGAGCTTCTCAGGATTCTGGGGTAGTACTGTTCAGTATCCATTCAGGCAACACCTTTGTTGAGAAGGACCACTGTTGTTGTACACTGCTCTTTGGGTACATATTATGTGGTAAGGCTGACATTGAGCAGTAGTGTGGTTTGGCATTCCATTCATCTTAGAGTCCATGTTGCACTAAGCCCAGGACACCATCTCATACCATTGCTGCTGTGTGTTTTGCTTTGGAGATGGTGTCTGTTACCTCAGCATCTGCAATGTCAGGGGGCCAGCAGTCTGCTGGGATAGATATTCTGCATTCGTGGGGGTGGGGGGGTTTGCACTGCACCTGTCAGGATGTATGTTGGCAATATGTGTGTGTGTTTGTGGTATTTGTGTGATTCAGGGCATATGTGTGAATTCCCAACATGGCTCCTACCATCAGTTGTGTAAGCCTTGGGATTATCCTTAGTGTCCTGTACAATTTGTATCTACATAGGTTCATAGGTTCATACTAGGCTATCCACCCTGGGCATTTGTTAGCCTAGCCAGAGTGTGTGTGGCTTTTGAGACCCCTTGCTATGTGGATATTATGGCCATTTATGATTTGCTTTGCTGTGCCTCTGTCTGGACATGACACAGTGAAGACCCCCACTGTAACTCTACAATCATCCATCCACTTGGCAAGATTCCTGTTGAACAGTGTCAGTGAGGGCTCTGCCTAACATGGAGTGGGATTCTGGTCCAGGGTGTGGGGAGCCTCTGGATTATGTATCTGTCCCACCGGCACATCCTATTTCATTATTTGTTGAGGTTGACATCTCTCACTCTCACAGCTCCAATGGATATGTGTTTTCTGGGGTGGAGCATGTCCATTACTCCTGTGTTGGGCATGGCCTCCTACAACAGGCATGCAATGCCTCTGTGTGGGCAGTATGTGACTGGATTCAGCTGGGGTGTCTACAGCCAGGCAGCATATGACATATATTTGAGACACTTTATCCTCTTGGTGAGGTACCTTTGAGGTCTTTCTAACTGCTGCAGGTGTCAGGTAAGGTAGATCCCATATGAGGCATTGTACTAGATTATGGGTGTGATTAGAGAAAAGTATAGGGGCACAGTGACCTCTGTTGCCGTAGATGTGACTCCTTTCCTGATACGGTGTCAAATGTAGACAGTCTTCCTAGCCACATTAGCAATGTGGGTGTCACATAACAGGTTACTGTCCACTTGTGTCCCTAGGTCCCTGGTTACTCCTTCCATACATAATGGTTTACCACCTATGTGGTAATTCGTGGTACCTTGGTTGGTAATTGGTGGGACATTCATACTGTCCAGTGTCTTCAGGATGGTTGGGGGGGGGGTTATTGTGTGTGAGAGTGCGGTCTGTAGCATGCTACAGACTGCACAGCAGTCTTGCCTACAGTTAGTTGCACATGGGTGAACTCCACTGCCTTGTGCATTCTCAGTTACCTGGACGTATGGGTGTCTGTGCTGCCTATGGATACTCACCCTCCTTTTATGTTTTGTTCCAGGTTTTGGGGCCATGACACATGGTACGTGGTATAACCTGGTAGTGCTGGTGTGCTGTCAGGAGCCTTGCAGCAGGTTTCTGTCACTGCACAGACATCAATGTTCTCTATTCTGGGGATGGCCTCGGGAGCATGCATATTGGGGTGTACACATCTGGCATTGGTCAGCATTTCCCTTATGTTTCTTCCCACTTATGTTTTCTAGGGTGGTGGGTCAGTCTTTTCAGCCTTGCCTACAAAGGCTCTATGGAGGTGGCAAAGGCCTTATCCAATATTCAGACGCCCAGGGGTAACAGGTGCAGGCCATCCCAAGGACAGCTGCATGGCTTGTCAAGCATGACATCCCAAGCAGACAGACATTGGATCCCCTTGGAATGACACCAGTAAGTGTGCTACTTGCTATGACTGATCATTCCGTGTTTGTACTGTGGCATTATTCTTGGTAAGGGTAGGATGCTGCGAACGGTGAGTGTCATACCGGCCTGGACTACATAATCGGATAGCTCATCTGTGTCTCTTTACATGTAGTCTAGGGCAGTACATCTCAGGTCATTCACACCAGCATGGACTATGACTGCCTCATATTTCTACTTGCTTTGGAGTGACCTACATATTTCTGTTATGTGGCATATTGTGGCAGCCTACAGGCAGCTTACTGTACCCTTTCCCTTGTTCAGTCTGGTGTGCGGGACAGCAGTGTGTCTGACTATGGAGTCACCTATTACAACTGTATCAGGCATGTTGTTTCTCCTTCTGGCCTGTGACTGTTTGGCACACCAGCTTTGTGTGCTATGTGTTGCATGTGCTATGTTTGGAGGCTGTTTCATTGGGTGTCTGCTTTAGAGGCCTCTGTTGGTGTGCTGTGTTTGTGATTTCTGCCTCCGGGAATGTATTTCTGTGTTTATGTGTTTGGTTTGCAGTTGTGATAGGTCTATGTGGGTATGTGTTTGTGGTGTGTGTGGTTACCTTCTCCTACTGACTTGTTTTGGGAGTACTGAGTTGAGGGAGCTCAGCCTCCAGTTTGGATGGATGGTTGCATCTCTCACATATATTTGTATTTCTTGGGTGGAGTTGGGGTTGTCTGTGTACTTGGGGCAGGTGTAACATTGCCTCAGGATTCACAGATTCCACTTGTTGTGGCTGGCCTTAGTGGATTGCATGTGTGGACTGATTTTATTGCCATACTACTGATCAGTAATTACTTCATTGTTCATGTTTGCTCTATCATGTAGTAGCTTCCTCATTCTCTTGCATGTTTTGGTTATGGCTGGTGTCCACCATGCCAGATTTAGGCACTGTGTCTTGTTTTAATTTAGGACTGCATAATCCAAGCATTCCTGGCAGTGTTCATGGAATGGCTGTATTACAGGTTCTGAGGTGTGGCCCATATTTTGCACCTGCATGGGACCTTTAATGGATTCCACATCAGTTTGGAGGTGTGCAAATATTGCTTAGCACATGTTTTCCACTGTGGTTTTCCGGCCAGGGACTGTGGTCAGGATTTGTATATCCGGTGTGATTACTATATGGTCTGGTTTTACCAGTGAGCAATACACTTCTCATCTTGACATCCCATACCCATGTTGCTGATTATCACATCCAGTATGCTTACCCCTCTTGTGGGGGTGGTACATTGTTCCTGGGCCTTTTGGTTTGTGGATTTGATGAACTTTTGTCCTACACTGTTGCAGCTGGTATAATGCTCCCAGTCTATATGTCTGGGTATTTGCAGTCGCCCAATATAATGTGGTTTGGAGGACTTGATATATTCATGTATTCCAGTATAGGCCGGATGCAGTTCCTGGTGTTGGGCCAGTAGTCTGTAGCAGGCTATAAACTCGGGGGCAGTTTTAGCCACTGTTACTTGAGCATGGCTAGTCCATGCTGCTTTTTGTGGTGGTACCAACATGGGGGTGTGGTTATCCTTGACAATTCTTGCTAGTCACCCCCCTTTTGCAGCTTGTTCCAAGTTTTGAGGCTGTACAGCACAGTATGAGGTGTAACCTGGTAGTGTTAGGGTGCTGTTGTGAGCCTTGCCACAGTTTTCTGTTACAGCACAGTTATCAACATTCTCCATACTGGGTGAGCTTAGACTGCATGCATCTTGCTGTTTCAACTTATCCCTTATCTTATTCTTATCCCTTCTGGTACCTATGGAGATGGGTTTGTGTTTTGAGCCTTACCTATTCAGGGCACACTGTGCGTGACAACAGCCTTTGCCAGTATCCATACGGCCTGCACTGATAGGTGCACGCCAGTCCTAGCAGGTGGTGCATCATGTCATGCTCAGCATGTCATCTCAGACTGGCACACATTGGGTCCCCTTTGAGTAACTGCGATACTTCAGTCAATTGTTGCACTTGATCATCTCGTTGTCATGTTGTGGCATGCTGCTTGTTGAGGGTAGGATGTTAGTCAGGGTCCTCAGGTGTGCATATGGTACTTGGTGTTACATTACTTAACACATAGCATTCATGCCTCAGGTGGTGCTGCAGGGCTGCCTCTGTCGGATGCGCATATTACACTTCCCTGTACATGTTTGAGAGCAGGTTGTGTCACGTTAGGCATCCCTGTTACTATATGAGTGAGTCAGAGAGGGTATCATTCCCAAGGTTCCTACTGAGCCAATGTATGTGCTATGCGTTGCCTCTTTGCCAAGGCCAGGGCATACTGGGCACGCCTCCTTCTGCCTACTGGGGCAGGCTCAGATTGTTCCTCCTCCGAGTCACGCTGTGCCTGTGGTGGCCTTGGCAATGGTGGGGGGCTGTTTGGCCCAGCCCTATGCTGGTCCTGCTGCAGCTGTTTTCGCAAGATCATATTATGTAGCATAGCACATACCATGACAATTTGGGTACATGTAGTTGGTGTGTACTGCAAGGCTCCACCAGATGTGTCCAGACACCGGAACCGTGACTTGAGCAGCCCAAACACACGCTCTATTACATTACGTGTTTGTGCGTGTGCCTAATTATGGCGTTCCTGTTCAGGTGTGTGTGCGTTTCTGATGGGTGTCATCAGCCATGGCTCCAGTGCATACCCTGCATCCCCCACTAGGTGTTCGTGCGGGATGTCCCCATTGGCAAATGTCTGGTACAGCTGCGTCAAATGCCAGATGTGGGAATTGTGGTAGCTCCCAGGACAGCCAGCACACACATTCATTATTATGCCCTGGGCATCCCACACGACCTGGCAGTTGATGGAGGGGAAGCCCTTGCGGTTGATGTATGCCCTACCCCGCTCACCGGCTGGTGCTTTGATGCGTATGTGCGTGCAGTCTATTGCACCCACTACCTCAGGGTATTCCGCTATTTGCTGGAAGAGATGCATGTTGCTGGCCAATACCTCACAGGCATTGGGGAAGTATACATGATCACCGACATGTGCTGACATGGCATCCAGGAACTGGTGCAGTACCCTGGAATCTGATGCCTGTGATATCCCCATCATATCGCCAGTTGGTCTCTGGAAGGTACCTGTTGATAGTATTCTTAGGCCAACACATACCTTGGTTTCCACTGGGATGGGTTCCCCTCTGTTGGTTCTGTGTGTGAGGCGTGGCCTGCACAGCTCCACTATTTGCTGCAGGAGGTCTCTGTCCACTCTATAGCGCTCTACTATCTCCAGCTCATGTAACCCGTGGTAGGTGACCCTGGGCCTGTACACTCTTCTCCGTCTCCTCACTGTGGGTTGTCTGGCTCCACCTGCATTGTCACCACCCTCAGCAAGTCGCCTATGTCTCATTATGACAGCTATGGCAGCCCCTAACATTTCTGCTCTGAGTTCAGCTTTTTCAGTTTTCACTTCTGATAACTTAACTCCTGTCTTGCAGTGTCTCTTGAGAGAAACATTCTGCACTGCTGTTTGCAGAGTTTTAAGTGCTGGGCTGGCCTAGTATTCTGCCTGTGTAATTGCCTGCATCTAATTGTTTTCACCTGCTAGCTCCAGCAGTATTCCCTGCTAACTTCCTACTACATCTGTTGCTTCCTTTTTCCTTTCTGTTTCCTCAGGGTGGAGCCGTGTGCAAACCAGCAGAAACACGCTCACAGTGGCTTACACGCGCGCACACATACTTACACAGTTCAGAATCTGCTTATTTGGTTTTAAACACGTGCACGCCCGCACGGTGTTAAACATCTCCCAACACGCTCCCACATGCTGAGTCTGCCTTACACGCGCGCACACTGCCTTACACGCGCGCACACTGCCTTACTCGCGCTTCGTGGCGTGCGTGCATACCGTCCAGCAAGAAACTTTGGTGTAGGCAACAGTGTACACCTTCCATTTCTTGACTTTCTCATGTTTACTTAGTGGCACACCTCTTTCCTTGATATCTGTCTGACATCTGTCATGTAACTCTAACCTCCAATGAACTGCATCTCTTTCTACCATTCCCCCCTGTGATGTCACCTATCTCCTACTCTGTTCCTCCCCCGTATGTAACTCTTACACTACTCAGAATGTGCTCATTTGCTATGTGACAGTGGAATTCAGTATCCTTACACTCATTTGCATCAGATTGCCTACTAATGCTTAGTTACATCTCTTAGACTCAGCTTCCCCCCTTAGCAACCACTACACAGTGGCCATGTTGGTTTTGCTCTGCTGGTCCCTCCATTGACATTCCATGTATTGCATAAAACCTACA
The DNA here is from genome assembly GCF_019279795.1 of Protopterus annectens. Lineage (NCBI taxonomy): Eukaryota > Metazoa > Chordata > Ceratodontiformes > Protopteridae > Protopterus > Protopterus annectens. The sequence continues at coordinate 782,618,442 of NC_056735.1, forward strand.
TTTGTGGGTTTCAAACCTTCGTTTTTATGTTCTATGCAGCGCAGCCCGTTTGCGCGGGGCTGCGCTGTGTTTAAACATCGGCAATCGCCGAAAAAAAAAATATATATTTTTAATATATTTGCATGGGGTCACCTTGCCAATGGCCACATATTTGGCCATTGGCATGCTGCCTATCACATATGCACCCTTTATTTGGAGCTGACATGGCTCCATTGCCGTGTTTGCAGAAATGTACTCAGTTGTCAACTGAGTACATTTCTGCAGCTAAAACGGCTCTTACACGAGCTGTTTTGGGCTTCCTGGATCGCTAATCAGCCTCATTTGCATGCTATTCGGCTGCAAGTGAGTTGATTAGCTTATCCACGCCCACTCCGTGTAAGAGCCGTTTTAGCTTGACTCTTACACGGACTTTGGGCTGTTCCTGGATCGCGAAGGCTGCATGGAGTCTTACACTACTCTTAGACTCCATGCAAGCCTTCGTGAATCCGGCCCATAGCCTATTCACAGATGTTGAGGAGATCTGCCTTTCTGGGAGTGCATTCAGTAGATACTCATCTGAATAGTATGGTTTAGTTTTGTAACTTTCATATGAATCTACTTCCATTATCTCTCTGTCAATATCAGACTTCTTATATCCTCTCTCAACAAACTCTGTAGTGAGACGACTCGTGGCTTCCATTAATTCTTCTCTGTCTGTATGTAATCTCTTGCAGCGTAAGACTTGGTTCTTAACTATATTCTTAGTAATGTGTCCAGGATGCATACTGGAGCGGTGAAGAATGTTGTTCTTCCTACAATCCTTCCTATGTATTCTGGTCGAGATATTACCAAACATATTTTTACTCACAGTTACATCCACAAAGCTGATTTCACCTTTGGAGTGACTAAGGGAGAAGGATAAGTACCCAGTTGTGTTATCAAGGAACCTAACATATGTGTCTAATTGTGTCTCATCACCATGCCAAGCAAAGACGATATCATCCACAAAACATTTATAAAATGTAATATGCTGCTTGTACATGTCGGAAGTAAAAAACATTTCTTTCTCCCATTGGGCCAAAACAATATTGGCATATGTGTTGGCACATGCCGTGCCCATAGCAACTTCCACTTTCTGAAGAAAAAACTCTCTTTCAAACAAAAAAACATTATTCTCTAGAATCAAGTCTAGAAGGGCACATATCATATTGGTTTTGGTATTGCTGAAGTTGCTCTTTTTGGTAAGAAACTGCCTGACATTCTCAATCTCTTCATCGTTGGGAATAACCATGAACAAAGATTTCACGTCCAATGTAACAAATATAACATCAGTTAAACCTACAGCTTGTTGAGTTTCAGCCCAGTTATAAAGATGTTCTAAGAACTGTTTGCTGTCATGGAGGACAGTAGTTACCTTATTCAACACAAATCTTAGCTGTTTTTCTACATATATAGACATTGGCTCTGTGAGCCAACCTCTTCCTGATATGAGAGGTCAAAGTAGGAGATTTTGTGGATCTTTATTCACTTTTGGAAGACCATAAATTGTTGGTATAGTTGGATGTTCTACACTAAAATAATTGAAAAGATTGTAGTCTATTTGGTTAGTCATGAGCAAATCATATAAATAGAAATTCAGTCTGTTGATAATACCATTAACCTGGAATTTCTGTAATATGATGTACACTTTTTCATCATGAAGCATTCTAAACATCCTATCCATATAATATTCAGTATCAAACACAACAATTCCAGCCCCCTTGTCTGCAGGTCTAATAACTAAAAATTCTATATTAATTAGGAGAGCAACTTCAGCAATACCAAAATCAATATGACATGTGCCCTTCTAGACTTGATTCTAGAGAATAATGTTTTTTTGTTTGAAAGAGAGTTTTTTTCTTCAGAAAGTGAGAGTTGCTATGGGCACGGCATGTAACACATATGCCAATCTGGTTTTGGCCCAATGGGAGAAAGAAATGGCTTTTACTTCTGAATGTACAAGCAGCACATTACGTTTTATAAATGTTTTGTGGATGATATCGTCTTTGCTTGGCATGGTGATGAGACACAATTAGATACATATGTTAGGTTCCTTGATAACACAACTGGGTACCTATCCTTCTCTCTTAGTCACTCCAAAGGTAAAATCAGCTTTCTGGATGTAACTGTGAGTAAAAATATGGTTGGTAATATCTCGACCAGAATGCATAGGAAGGATTGTAGGAAGAACAGCATTATTCACTGCTCCAGTATGCATCCTAGACACATTACTAAGAATATAGTTAAGAACCAAGTCTTACACTGCAAGAGAGTACATACAGACAGGGAAGAATTAATGGAAGCCATGAGTCGTCTCACTACAGAGTTTGTTGAGAGAGGGTATAAGAAGTCTGATATTGACAGAGCGATAGTGGAAGTAGATTCATATGAAAGTTACAAAACCCAACCCTACTATTCAGATGAGAGTCTAGTGAATGCACTCCCAGAAAGGCAGATCTCCTCAACATCTGTGAATAGGCTATGTCTTACTTTTTTTAATGATGTCAATAAGACGTGACATCATTAAAAAGAACTGGCCCATTCTCCTTACTGACCCTGAAATCAGTCGTGTTGTTGGTTCTATACCCAGTTTTAGTTTCAAAAATGGCAAGAATTTGAAAAAGAAACTTTGTTACAAACAGAAGAAGATATCCGACAGGCTTGTCTCTCAGTGTAGAGGGACTTTTTCTTGTAGAAACTGAAGAATTTGTAATAGTATTTGGTCTACTTGCATGATTTTACACCCTGTGCATCAGAAGCCTGTAGAGTTTTTATTTAATGCAGATTGCTCTACTAAAAACATTGTGTATTTTGCTAAGTGTAATCTCTGTAGTGCATTCTACATTGGTAAAACCAACAGAACTTTAAAGGAAAGGGTAATGGAACATCTTAATGATATTGGGATCAGCAAGCTTACTAATGCACTAGTCAAGCATGTTTTAGATTGTGGATACCAGCACAATTTTAAATTTTTGGTTGTGCAGAAAATGAATGTGAGTTTTAGAGAAGGTGACATTAACAATGAAACTGAATATGCTGAATTAAGGTGGATCGTGGACTTTAAGGCCTACTTATCACCTGGCCTTAACAGTGCTGTGTCCTTAAAACCTCTCTTGAAAAAAAGAGGGTTGCTTCACTGATTTTTAAAGAATTTTTATTGGTTGTTGGTTTTATTTAAACTTTGTGTGCTAATTTATTTGTGTATTAAGGTCTGATGAAGAGGATTGCCTCGAAAGCACTTACCTAACTTTGTGTTTTGGAATAAATTTCAAATATTTTATTCTCCAGCCTACAAGTCTCTTTACTCATACTTATGTTTATATTCTTGGTTCTACCATCTGTCTACTTCCTACCCATGCATAAAATACTCTTTGGTGTTGTTCTGCCTAGGACCAGGTTCCATCTTTGGGTGTCAGTTCTCTTAGTGGTGCTGAAAGCTGGCTTAAATCTGGAATGAACTTGCTTAAATAGTTGGCCATGCCAAGAAAATGTTGTAAGGTTTGGGCATTGTCTGGAGCTGGCATCTTGAGAATTGTTGTTTGCTTGGAAGAATCTGGTCATAAGCCTGAAATGGTAGACAAATGACCAACATAAGTAACTTCTTGTAGCCTAAATTTTCATTTTTGAGGATTCAGCTTAAGATTCACTTCACAAGCTCTTTCCAGAACTTTCTTTAGGTTTCTATCATGTTTGACTGCACCATTGCCTCCTACTAGAATATCATCTACTATAATAGCAATGGATAGCCAGAAAGAAAATTGTTCCATCACATGTTGAAAGACTTCACTGTCAGAATTTATTCAAATGGCATTCTTAGAAATCTGTACATCCTAAATTATGTACTGAATGTGGTTAGCAATGAAGATTTTCAATCAAGCAAAATTTGCCAAAATTAACATTTTGTATCTAAAACAGAACAAATAGTGTCATTTGGCATGTGGGCAGCAACCTCCTTGACTGTGCGCAGAGGATGATGAGGTCTTTTAATACTTTGTTAAAATCTTTTGGATCAATGCATATTCTGAAATCAACTGAGCTTTTCTTATGAGCTACTGTCATGGAGGATACCCATTCAGTTGGTTCTTCAACAGGACAAATTACTCCTAGCTGTACCATTCTGTCTAACTCAGCCTTGACTCTGTTCTGCTTAGCTACTGAAACTTTCCATGCTGGTCTGATAAATGGGCTGACCTCTGGGTCCAACTTCATGGACTACACAACTGGGAGTTTGCCTAGTTTGTCTGCAAAAATATCAGCATGCTCAGAAAAAATAGTTTAGGTGAAATTTGAGCTGTTCTCATTCATGCTTACATGGGGGACCTCTTTATTAAATGAAAGCAGTCCCATTTTCAAATTGTCTCTGAGGCCTAATAATGACTGCACATATCTCTTGACTATGTAAAACTGGAAGTCATAGCTGTTTCCAGCAGAGTAAAATGAAAGCACTACTGAGCCTTCGGTTTGAATCGCTTTACCACCATAAGCAACAATATTCACACACCCTGTCAAATCATGTTGTTCTGCAGCTTTTACTCTAGCAAACATTTATGCTGATATAACATTGCACTTTGAACCAGTATCTATTTTGAGCTGTACAGGACTCTCATTAATCTGAATAATACAAAAGATTTCGCTCTTTGCCCACAAATCTTCTGCATTGGCTGTTTCACCAAGCACAGACATACCTTCAACATAAAAAGTAGGCTTGCAGCTTCCTAATTGATCAACTTGCCTCTTTGAATGATCTCTTTTAATAAAAGAATGTGCCTTGTTTAATTTACAAAACCTTTTGAAATGATTCTACTTATTGCAAGAATGGCACTGCTGACCAAAAGCTAAGCACTTTTCTCTTTTGGGTTCATGTTTACCACCACAATTATGACAGTTGAGTATGAGGCTTGCTACATGTTTGGCTGAGTCACCCCTGTACATTGCTGTGTGCACTTTGGGCCATATTGAAGCTGCTTTGGGTTTTGTTGAAGTTGTCATGCCCTTATCTCTTAACCTTGTGCTGCATGTTATCTACATTAGCTAAGGAAGGTACTGGGAGTAAGCTTTTCTCAGTTGTAAGCATACTTGTGTACTTTTCTGTAAGCTGAAATATCTGACAAATCTCAATGGCCTTGTTTAACATTAAATCAGTGTCTTGAAGCAAAATCTTTCTCACTGTGTCATTATTAATACCTCACACAAGCCTGTCTTTTATCAACTCATCTCGCTGATCACCAAATCTGCATGTTTTAGCCTTATTTCTGAAGTTGGTTATATGTGCTGCAAAAATTTCACCAGGCTTTTGATCTCTTGTGTAAAATAAGTGCCTTTCCATTGTAATATTCATCAGTGGTTTACAAATTTCTCTAAATTTATGTTATAAGCTGTTACCATAATATGGGTGGTTATCCCCTCCCCTGCAAACACAGCAGGTGCATACACAAATGAACACTCTTTCAATGGCTTCTGAACCAGCTAAATTAAGCAGAATAAATGCCTTCATGTGTCTTTGTCAGAAAAAGCAATCCAGATGAAAATATCATACTCCTGCTCAAACACTCTCCAATTTTCTGCAATATTGTTATCAAACACAAATGGACTTTGTCTGCAAAATCCTTCTGCCATGCCCACAAATTGTAGTAAGCCACAATGCAGTCTTGGCCTTTGTAATTATGTATGAACATGCATACACACCAGGCAGTTGTAATAATAGTTAAATGCACAGTAAACTCTTTGAAAGGCTGTACTTTGGGAAATATTCTTTGAAATTACAGTACCTTGTGAAATAACTGCACTGTAGCACCACTCACACTTGCCAACACTTTGCACACTTTGGATACTTTGAATAGCTTTATTTAATGGGAAAAAGTAGCATACAGTGAAAAAATATAGTTGTTTTCCTTTTCTATACATTTTGCAATTTGGATATTTTTCAAATGTTTTCATAATTATTTTGAATATTTTTATCAATATGTCAGAGTTTCAGACATTTTGTTTAATTAAAAATATGTTTTGAGTTTTCTGAGTTCTTTGTTTTTGGTTTGTAGGGAGATAAATCATTGAAGTGAGTTTTAGTACCTGGAATTCATTTCTGACCTGTTTGTGAGTTTTGTGAGCAATAGGGATGATCCACTCAGGTCTATATCACATTGTCAAACTTTTAAATGTTCAAACATCAAATGGTTGACACCATATGCTCGAACATTTAAAAGTTCAAACATTTCAACAGAGATCTCCATACAGTGTAGAATAGGAAGATTTCCCTTTTCTGCACTGTAGTGTGATCTCACAGGTGGTATATTTAAAGAGCGGGGGGGGGGGGTGCAGGGAGGCTTGCCTCCCTGCATAAACTGTTCAGGTAGGTTTTTTCCTTTGGTTTATTTTTTTTATTACATTTTCGAACTTTTAAAAGTTCAATCATATGGTGTTGGCCATATGACATTCGAACTTTTAAAAGTTTGATTATGTAATATAGACACATCCCCTCATATATATTCTTCCACTTCTAACCACTTGCCTAATGGTTTTGACTTTGGATTACATTCTGACACCGTGTTGTTCATCCTGTACATCTGAATAAGACAATGAGGCTTGGGTGTTTGTTTAAGTACTTTATTACATACAAACACATCAGGATGGATGGCAGGAACATTAAACTTTAACTAACTAACTGACTGACTACTACACACATGTATGCTATCAATCTGGCTGCTCATTCAAAATGTCACATATATGCACGTGTCCACTGACTAGAATGCTTCTTAAAGGTATATCACACATTCTGATCTACACAGTCCACAAACATGTACTGAAATATTCACAGTATGTGCCATACTACACAACATCATCCTGAGAAAATAGCTTCAGAAGGATCATCAGTGGGAAGAGTCACACATCCCACCTCAATGGCAAGGTCATTACAGCCACACAAAGAAGATGAGGAATCAAAGGGGGGGAAGTAGCAGCTGCTGTGGGGGTAGGCTGATGTATGCATGCTCAATATGCCCTGCATTGGCTAAGAGACAAAGCATAGTACACTCTTGCACCACCTAAAGGCCTAAAACCTTACTCGTATGTACATACACATAGTAACATTGATGCCAGGTGAAGCTCACAACCTTTACCTGCCCGTGTAATGGCTGTGTACTGCTTGCATCAGACAGTCAGCCCTGAACTAAAACTGTTGCATCTGTTGGATTTACAAGGTAAGTGTTGAATCTGGAATGAATTGTATAATAATATGAATAACTGGCATATCCTTGCATGTTGTTACTTGTTAGTGTAATCAAGTAAAGGGTGGGAGATTTGTATAGAAATTACTTTAACATGTGACAGCAGAGACTTATTTGACTTATATGTGTCCATTTTTAAGTAGCAGGCCTCGGACATCAAAGATTCACACATTCCTACCTCTCAAAACTAATGATGGTCACTGCATGCCCTCAGTTTAGCACCATACATTTGTACTGGAAAATAATTAGAGAGAGAGGTTAGAAAGTAATGACATACATTTCAGTTTCAGACTTCATGACCCTCACAAGGTAATTAACAATAAAGATGGAACATTGTTGATGCTATCAACTGTCTAACTTTCTAAGACCAATATAAGTCAAAGGTGCAATTACCAATTCAACACCACAAATGCAGTGTCCTGACAAACATGACCATGCCATCAGTACACTTCTAACTAATGCATACAGATAAAAGTGTAGCATTTGCCAATCAAAATTATATATACAAACTATTAAACAGATTTTTCTGAATGACATTTCAGCATATGCAGTATATAGCTGAAAAATGCAAGCATACCTTCTCAAGTTCAGTAATCTTCTGTGAAAACATATCTCAAGGTAATAGTCTCTTTTTTTGTGTTCTCCAAATAAACAAGTCTCCTCACCTTCAAGTTCCCTAGTTACATTGTTGCCTATTTATGGTGTAGATTCAGGGCTGTCAGCACAGTGAAGATCCAAATGATTAGAACTGCTGAATCCCAAATACTGGGCTACGTGTAGGAGATGTAAACATAGTGCAGGCACTCCCTCATTGTTTGTTGCTAATGGAGTGCAACTGTGAATGATTACTGGTAGGGAGAATATAAACACAACAGCAGTGCAGACTGCTCAACCTCCAGTGGGTTAGACTTTCAAAGTATATAGAAGTCATTTTATCAAGGTTGGAAAAGTAAGTAAGTAAGTAGCACACAGTTCACGGGCTCTGTTCATTAACTTCCAACCTTCCATTCATTTGTTGACAACTGTATATTACTACCATGTAAGATCCTGGGATGTGACACAGTTAAATAATTTATTTTATTTATTTTTTATTTATTTTTAAATTATTTAACTGTAACACATCGCAAGATGTCAGTTATGTTCAGGTTACCCAAACTACATAAAAACCTCGAACAACTACCGATGAGACCCATTGTAGACGCTAAAGGCTCCATTCCCCACCCCATTGCAAAATTCCTTGATATTAAGCTCAAGGAATTGGTGTTCAAGGAAACCCACATTTGTAAAGACTCATGGAGTTTTTTTACAACTTATTAACCATACTCCTTTTAAAACTTCATATTTGCTTTTGACTATTGACATTAAAGATTTGTATTCTATTATTCCCCATAGCGCAGGGCTGCATTGGTTTTCAGAATTTCTATATGAGAAAGGTGTTGAACATAATAATGTCCAGGTATATATGCAACTACTTGAACTTGTTTTAAGGAACACTTTTATTTACTTTAACCATGAAATATATTTACAGTAGTAGGGGTTGGCAATGGTTTCCTCATGTTGGGACCTTTATGCAAATATTGTAGTCACACAATGGGAAAAGAAATTCCTTTTCACCTGTTCTTTAAGTATGTCAAATGTTATACTGGCTTCCTGGATGACATTTTTATTTTATGGGATGGACCCTCAGAATATATCAAGGATTTAATTGCATACATGGATTCCACTACATCATTTTTGAAATTCACATATAATTCTGGTATGGAACACTTACCTTTCCTGGATGTCCTTTTAATTAAGGATTATGTTAACAAATTTGTGTTGAAAGTTTATACAAAGGAAACCTACTCCAATTCCTTACTACACTACTCTAGTACACGTCCACAAAAACAGAAAAAGGCCATCATAAAAGGGCAATTTGTTAGGGCAGCCTGGATGATTTCCGACATGGAGGATTTCCTAAGTGAATGTGATAACCTGAAATGTATGTTTGTAAGGAGAGGTTATCCATACAAGTTCATTATGGATATCATAGTAGAAGTAGTTAATAAAAGGGAGACAATTTTTTTTTAGTCCTCTATTATCTGATCTGGACACCAATAACGTTAGCTATAGTAACACATCTCAGGTAGTGATCGAGAACAATCAAGAAGAGAAAAGGGACTATAAGACCTCCTTTATTACTATTTGCACTAATGACAGTTACACTTTAAGAAAAATCCTAGAAAATAATTGATCTTTATTAAACCATGAAAAGGCTATTAGACCATTTCCATGGTATATAAGAAGGGCAGAAATCTAAAGAACATTTTTGAAATGAAACCAATGGTAAGGAGTAATGATAGCTACATGAAAAAGTGCATAATGTGTAGCTATTGTAAACACATTAAGGAAGGTAATATTTTTCAAATCAATAATGTGGAAGTAAGGCTTCACCAAAAATATAATTGTGCCTCTGAAAGGATTATTCATTGTGCTTTATGTAATTCTTGCAGGCAAAACAGATCGGAAGTTAAAAAATCGGATCTATGAACATTTATACGATATAAAATAAAAAAAAGACATCAATGCACTGAGCAAACATATAATGGAAAATAGTGGACTTTCCTTCAATTTTATTATCATTGGCAACATAGGAAGAGAACTCTGTGGTGATGCTTGATCACTTTTATTAGAGAAGAGAGAACTATACTGTCATCCAGCTGGCCATGCTTAAATGAGCATATTTCAGTTCCCTTTTAAAACTGAAGGCCCTAGATAGATAATTATTATTAACATACATTTTAAAAAGAATTTTAAATATATATACATCTATATTTATATCTATTTATTGTATTATATGAATATTTTATTTTTATTTTTATTTTCATCGTTGAATTACTTGAATTTATGTGATTAATATACAACTATGGGATTTAATATGTGTTTCTTTTTAAGGGAGTATTTCATTTTAAACAATTCATTAACTGGTCATGACGTTGTTAATTTTCACTATAAAATGTATTTGAAAGCTTAATTAATTATCTGATGAAGTTCTGAAGTGGTCAGGACAAAAAACGCTTATCTGTGATTTTAATTTTTGGCTCAATAAAGTCCAGCATGTGGTTTTATTGAAGTGGCTCATTTTGGTGCACTATTTACTGAGGAGTGGCATTTCCTACTGTTCCAGCTTGGCGTTTATGAGTTGTATAAATGTGTTTGTGCAGAATCATCTCTGATCACTCTAAATCACATTTATTATGTCAGAGATGTGGGATTACTGGTGGTATTATTATGATATTGTCCATGATTGTGCTTGGTTCTTTTAATGTTGTCCATGAGCCTTTACCTGTGTCTCACTTGCTGGAGACCTCTGCTAAGATTACACTCATATTTAGGCAAATCGGTTTGCAAAGCTTCACAATATGCACCCTACCCCAATTATAAGCAACATCCATGATAGATGTTCTCTGTATTGTTCATGTAAGGATGCTTATCTCACACAGACATCTTCCCCATTATGTCACCTTGTGTGACAGTCACATAATACATATTTTCACTGTGCAGTCCCCTATGTACCATATTGATATGTGCTTGGTGTTGCTGCTACAACCGTCTTCCATTGACATGCCCTCATCTGCTGTACATTAGGTCATTTCACCTGTCTTCTTTCCCTGTGTTCATTCTTACAATTAATTTTTGTGTCCCTATTCAATATATACACTTCCTCTGAGTGTTTATTTTACATGCCAGTCCATGTACCCTTACAGATCATTTACACAACTTTGGGAAATAATGCCAGGAATCGTATTTCACAGTACTCTGCACTGTGTATGGACCATATATGTAACTCATACCTCTCAACTCTCCAGAATTTTACAGATTGTCCAAATATTTGCCTTATATATCTTTTGGTGTGTTCTTTATCAAATCTATGGTTTTCTGCTATATCACTGAGATGATCTCAGGACTGATATTACTAAATAATTGCATATATTTGAGTTTCAGACTTCAAATCCTTCAGAAAAATGTATCTTAATGCAAACCCCTTGTTATTCTAGCACATTTGTAAAGAGGAAATATATGAAATCTGTCCCTATTTCTAGGTCATTGTCCCCACACTATGTTGGCCTTTATCCAGATGTCTTGCACTAAGAGATGGAGAGCTATAAATACTATTGTCTGTTAAGCCCTGGTGATCATTGTAGCATTCCACACAAAACCACAGACCTTCAGTGCTCTGACTTAAACAGGATTGCTATGCAGGCTCGCATGCACGGTTTCCTGGCTAGCAACACTGTTCTCAGCCATGAAACCATGCTTATTTATGTTTAAATGCAGTGTGCAGCATGAATATGTAATGAGTGCTGCTGCTCACTGCACATCACCGTGCACACATGTAAACGCTGTGTAAGCTTTGTGCAAAGCCTATATGGAGTTTTATGAAATTACCTCTGACATTACATATCTGAGAATATATTTTAGGTCAGCCAGGAAGCATCGCATGAGTTACATTATCACTGCATTGCTTCATAAGATAATAGTCATTATAATAAAAAAAATAAAAAACAGTAAAACACATCATTGCTGAACTATAAATGTAATGATTATCACTCTGTATAACACACCGAAAAGCATTCAGTTTCATCCTGATCTTTTGAAAAATCTCCTTTCTGTGTGCTATAAGGACCATATCACATGACTGTCGGCAGTATTATAATCATTATTTTCTGAATATAAACATAAACGTGCTCAAGAATAGAAAATGCAGAAGGTACCCGTCTCCATTGCATAGAGTGTTGGGACCTTGACTGAGACCCAGATGACCCATGTTCAAATTGTAATTCCAATATTAGAAGAGCCAGGCAGTGGGTCTATGAATGAGCAGTGTGTATCAGCATGCCCATCATGGAGGGAGGATTGAAGGCATCCTACTTCCAACCAAGAGCTTCCAAATGGCATTCCAGAAGTAATTTCTAGTTGCTAATCAGCTCACTGTTTGATCAGTGGATTGAGTGCTTGATTGGGTGTGTAACTGTGCATGAAGATATATATATTGTCATATGTGTATGGAGGAAATCATTCCCCTTAATTACCTAAAATCTCCATCTCTGGACAGGGAATATGACATCCACCTCCAGTATCTTGCCCTGAATGCAGGATCAGTGGCTTGACTTAGGTCAGGTCAATAAGGCTGCACTTTCTCTGGCAAGGAAGGGTATCCTCCCTTAAGGCTGATGACAGGAACTTGCCAGCCCCCATGACAAAGAGCATGAATTCTTTCAGTGGAAGGCTACTGGAGACATTAAAAACTGAGAACATAATTTCTTTTAGATTAATAAAGCATCATTACCATATTCGGCTTGAGCCACTGGATGAGTAAACTGCACACATTAACTAGCAATTCCCAATCCATACTAAAATGCTCAGCTTACCATGTAAATAAATTAAAGAAGGCCAATTAGACCACCTCAATCCATAGAAGAAAGAGGTAGGTTTATACATACTGCACTCAATATTATAAGTAATTATACCATTTATACTAGGTCCATCTACTCATCATAACACACATTACTATTTTGAAGGTATTCTTGTATTAGATTATTTCTGTGCAGTGCCTTACTGAGCATTAAAGTTTATATTAAAATCAGATTTATAGCCAAAAGTAATTTATCTGTAGAGATGTCCAGCTATTTTCAAAGGATATCTCTAAATCACAAAGCAATGGATCTCCAGAAGTTAAATGTTTACACTTAACTCATGTAACAATAGCAATAATCATACTCATAATAATAATAAATGTTGGGAAGATGGAATAACTACCATGACAAAACACAGTAAAAGTTAACATAAACAAATGAGAGCCAATATATTTTGAAAGTAAAAATCAAACTATATGCAGCACAGAAAGATTATTGAACAAGTAAAACAGCCTCTGATAACATTTTTGCGTGTAGCATCTGTCGACTCAAACAACTCAACTGTAAATAAACTCATGAAATAAACCAATCACCAAACTAGCAGCTTATGAAAAACTAAAAGCTGAAGTGAAAATGTGAAAGCTGGAAATCTGTCATATCAAAAATTTTGTGCAGTTTTCATCTCGCATTCATAAACTACAGAAATAGTTATTTGCTTGTAAGATTTTACCTATATTAAGCATACTGAGATAACCTGTTTTATTCTGTTGAATTGTGGAACCATCTATGTACATAGTGTAAATAAGATTATTTGTTTGATTAACTTTCTTTTGTTTTAACCTGAATGCAGAACATTTGTGCAACATTCGCTTATTTCCGTTTGTATATGCAACGTCTCAGTTTCTCATCTGTTATATTGTAAAAATAAATAAACATTATTGAAAAAAAATGTGTAGTTTTCCAAAATTGGAATTGTTTAATAAAACTGCTTTTAATCAGTTTACAATTGTAGTCCATAGGTATTACCTTGAATTATGTAATAGTGTTATTGGCCAGCATCCAATTTGTTTTTGTCACAGACTACAGACAGATATAGAAGCATTGATTGATATCCCAGACATTAATCTTTCAGAAGCATTTCAAAAGATGATCTCTCCTCTGCAGTAAACAATGTATTTTCTGCAGCAATCATACAATACAGATGGAAGAAGAAACAGCAGTTAGATTGCTGTATTTGAAGTGGAATGAAAGAAGGCATATTAGTGTTGCAGAACATTAAAATTGCCAACATTAGGAGGCTAAATGTAACAAGGTTAATTTTAGCTCATAATATTTCTGGTGTAATTTGTGAGAATTGTTAGTGACTATAATTTTGGACTCTAACATTAACAAATTGTATATGTTGCAGTAAAGGTTATTTAACCTAATTATTAAAGCTGTTAACAACTGAAAGCAATGGGTGGCTTGAGGAAAAGGCAGTGCTGTGAATTGATGTTCAAAAGACTGAAGTCCAAGAAAGAAATAGTTACACATTTCTGTTCAGGGCATAAAATAGAGATATGATATGTTTGTTAATCTTTAATAATCTATGTTAAGAGTTTAAATATGAGGAAGGCCTACTGTTTGTTTTTGATAAGTGATCGATGTTCAGAACTTCAGACCTAAAAGATCACCACTTTAAATCCTGATGGCCAGATGAAGAAATTGGTAAAAAATGACTCCATGGTTTCACCAAGTCTGTGTGATCTCAGGGTTGATATATATATATATATATATATATATATATATATATATATATATATGTATCTCTATCTTAATATGTGTGTGTGTGTGTGTGTGTGTGTGTATGTGTGTGTGTGTGTGCGTGTGTGCGTGTGTGCGTGTGTGTGTATATATATATATATATATATATATATATATATATATATATAGATATAGATATATTATATATATATATATATATATATATATATATATATATACGTTTATGTGTGTGTAAGTTCAGCTCTTTCTGTAATATATTCATCTGCATGAAAGGATTTACTGCAAGATCATTTGTAGAAGGTTCAATTTATCAAAAATGTATTTTGTTGGCTGTATGTTTTATTGTAAGATGTAAGTGGGATTTATATTTGCTGTGTGAGTGTGTGTGTGTGTGTGTGTGTGTGTGTGTGTGTGTGTGTGTGTGTGTGTGTGTGTGTGTGTGTGTGTGTGTGTGTGAATGCTTGTAATAAAGGTTAGAGAAATGGATAGATTTACCCGGAATTTAATAAAGCCTACACATTATTTTCTATGTAGGCATCGTGTTGTGATGCTTACATGGCTGTAAACATTTTGAGATTCAGTAAACTCTGCTGAGTAGCACGCATGCACATGCGAACACAGAAACTTCCATAGCATGAAAATCACCTCATAAAAATGTTAATCTCATGCAAATGAGATAGTTAGGCTGATCCGACAAGCAGAAAGGCATGTGTTCAGACCCTGTGTTAATGTCCGTAGTGTATGTAGAAAAATTCTGTGTACAGTAGTGTAGACAGACAAATGAAGGTGTAAAACTGTAAATATATGGACATAAATTCCCTGAAAATGTAACACTACATACACATATAAGCAAAACTTTTATCCTGTATGTCAGAAAGATTAAAGGAAATAAGTTAAATTATTTTTTTTTTTAATAATCTCGGCATGTTTGTATTGCACACTGCAGTGCGCAAACATGCTTTATAGAAAAATAAAATAAAAAAAAAATGAATACTATGTGATAGAAATGTATTACAGGACCTTGGATGTTGCTGTCATGATAGGGCTATAAAGTGTGTTGTTTACAGGCTGTGAGCATGGATAGATATGTAAATGAGGAGGAGTCACTGAATAGCAGAAAGGAGTAATCATGTCCGCATATCCCCTTCCTGTAGGCTCTTAAACCCACTTGATGTTTACACAGGATGTAGGTGACATGGGGGGGGGGTTCTAAGCTCTTTAAAGCTTCAGTGTGCATGCTTGCACTGTGCACCTCCTTGCTGAGCATGTCTGAAAACCAGATGTATTCTTTGTTTGATCATTGGATTGGGTGCTTGAGTGGGTACTTAACTGTACATGAAGATATGTATAATTTTTTAGTATAATTTTTAGTATAACTTTTATAGTTTACAATTTTATTATTATAATTTTTCTTTTGACCAATGCTGCCTCTGTATTGTGATTTTACATGTCTTTTTATATATTGTTAACTTTGTCACTGTTCATGCTTGTAGCTTTTCTCCCCAGGCCTCTACTGAAAATGGACATATATCCAGTTAGACTAGCCAAGTCAACAAATGTAAAATAAATAAATAAATAAAATAAATATTATCACATATATATGGAGGAATTCATTCCCCTTAATAACCTAAAATGTCCATCTCTGGGCAGGGAATATGATGCCCATCTTCAGTCTCTTGCCCTGAAAGTAGGAATAGTGGCTTGACATATGTCAGGTCAATAAGGCTGCACTTTCTCTGGCAAGGAAGGGTGCCCTCCCTTAAGGCTGATGGCAGGTTTTAGCATGTTTAATATATGCTGCACACTGTGGTGCTGTGTGCTGCATCATGTACTAGAATAGGGCCATTAAATTATTTAATTATATCGTATGTAGGTGGAATGCATCATAGTTAGCCAGTCATGCATTCTGCACCTACAGTAGAGCTGTATAAAGTGTGCATGCACCCTACATTCTGATTTTTCACCAATACTCTGGACCATTGGAGTACAGACTTAGGAATTTTAACTGAGATACTGCTAGGGACTGCTGCAGGTCTGCTACTTCTGTATGTGCTAGATGCTGACGCCAATGCTGCTGCTGCTGACAATAGCCCAAGGCAGAGTAGGAAAAGAGTGTTTAGCCCCAGGGTAACCTTCCAGGAGCTACATGAGCTGGAGATTGTAGAGCACTACAGGGTGGACAGCGACATGTTACAAGAACTCATTGAGCTCTGCTGCCCTCAACTCAGACCCAGAGCCAACAGAGGGGGAACCCATCCCAGTGGAAACAAAGGTATATGCAGCCCTTAGGATACAAGCTACAGGAACTTTCAAAGACCAGCTGAGGATGATGGGGATCTCACAGGCATCTGCATCCAGGGTACTCCACCAGTTTCTGGATGCCATGCTACCACATGCCAGTGAGCACATTTCTTTTCCTCTCACCCTTGAGTCAAAGGCCACCAATATGCAACATTTCTAACACATAGCACACTACCCTGAAGTACAGGGTGCCATAGATTGCACTCATGTACACATCAAGGCACCACCCGGTGATAAGGGTACAATCTACATCAGCCACAAGAGGACAAATCCATCAACTGCCAGGTCATGTGGAATGCCCGGGAAATTATCATCAATGTGTGCGCTGGCAGCCTTGGCAGTTATCACAAATCCCATATCTGGCATGCATCACAGCTGTAGCAGATGTTTGCTAGGGGGAACATCATACAAGGCCATTTACTGGGGAATGCTGGCAATGCACTGGAACCATGGATGATGACACCCATCAGAAATGTGCATGCACCCAAGGAAGAAAGCCAAAATAAGGCACACACACAAACTAGGAGCATCATAGAGCATTTGTTTGGGCTTCTGAAGTCATGGTTCCAGTGCCTTGATATATCTAGTGGAGCCCTGCAGTACTTTCCAGCAACATATGCACATATGTTTACAGTATGTGCTAAGTTACACAATATGATCTGGCAGAAACAGTTGCAGCAGGATCAGCAAAGCGAAGGGATACACAACATCCGACTAGTGACTAGGTAACCACAGCCATAGTCACAAGAGGACTCAGAGGAGAAACCCCCTGCTGATATCCCTGTAGGCATACGTAGGCATTCTCAGTATGACCTGGCTTTGGCTAAGAGACAACACATAGTACATGCACTGACAACCTAGTGACCTAGGGGTTGACACCTTATTCCTACTCACATATATTAAAATTGATGCCAGGCAACCCACACAACCTCTACCTATCCATGTATTGGCTGTGTACTGCTTGCATCAGACAGAGTCAGCCCTGAACTACAGTTCTGTCAACTGCTGCATTCGCAAGGTAATTCTATAACCTACACAGTCCTTGTAAGGATTACTATGATATGGTATTGTATGTATGGACATGCTGCATTTATGCAGGTAAATATACTGGGCTGTTTGGACAAAAGTAACTTCCACATTGGACTACTGATACCCAGTCCACTAGTATGTGTTTCTTAATATTCACTAGGTCTCATGGTTGGAATATTTACTACATCTGTCAAAGGAGATGTTAAACAGTGGGGCCACATGATATTTGGACTATTGTGTATCCCAGCAGAACATGTGGTATTGCCCCCCCCCCCAACACAGCAGTGATCCCATATAACTGCTTTAACAGTAACTCATCAATGGTATATCAGCAGTCCAGGCAATCTCAGGGCAGTAATACAGAACTTGATCATACATTGTATGTCTCACTTAACGCAGGAATAGCAAAGGACTTATGCATGCTGTTGATTGTGTGATTAATGAGTCCTGTCTGTCTGGCAGCTTGTGTGGCTCAGTGGACTAGGGAAGTTAATATGAATGGTGCTGTTGATGGTTCTAATCTGGAAATATCCACATCTTTTGGATGTGAGGTATTAATATGTTGTTTTTTACAGACTGCAGTCTGTGTGTGGTGTAGCATTATTAATGTCTGTCACATATTAATTACATCAGATGGTTAGAGAATGCCATGGATTTTTTGAGTGAAGTGCAGTACTGCAGAAACAGGAACAGATGTCATTGTCGGTAGCACACACAATCCTGACTGGATTACAGGTAGGAGTGGGCTGGAGTCAGTTTATAAGTACTGACAATCCCACTGGGCATGCTCATGCACATAGTTAAATTGAGAGCACTTCTGTTGACCCTTGATCAAAATGACCTGTTATGTATAGATATGTGCATACAGGCATATCTGTATACATATCTGTCTGTCACTTTCTCACATAGTGTACCTATCCCATACATATATGTATACATATCTGTCTTTCACTCTCTCTCACATAGTGTATCTATTTCTATGTATTTATAAATAGATATACACCTTTATATATATATATATATATATATATATGTGTGTGTGTGTGTGTGTACTGTATGTAAGTGTGTGTGTGTATATATATATATATATATATATATATATATATATATATATATATATATATATATATATCATACACACACATAGCTACATTTATATATACATCCCTGTTAGATACATAAATGTGTGTGTTGATGTCTATATTGTCCTACATACCCTAATAATGATGATTAAAGGTGCACTATCACACATCTATAAGGTTTCTCAAATGCACTTACCTACAGACCCCTGTGCCTGCTGGATGTCACCAGACATACAGCAACAGGTGAGCAAGTGGTGTAATGTGTAATGTTGTCTATGCATACATGGACAGGGCACATTGTTCTTGCCCAGAGGCTTGCCCATTCAAGTGCAAACAGCCACATATAGCCATACTGGTAACTGCAGACACATAGCTAGGATAAATAACAGTTATCTGACTGCTAGGATACTAGATGCAGATAACAGTATAAAGCAATATCACTCTGTAGGCCACAGATACTGTTCAACACAAGCCTAGTTTGTGTAATTCACAAGTAGTTTGCTTGCAATCATATATAAAACAGGTGTCAGCTGTGATGCATGCAATAAGTACTGTGATCTATAGTGTATAAGGCTAGAGAGTTAGGGGTTTGAATTTCACTCCAGGTCACTTGGTGTGTGTTTGTGTGCATGTGCATGCATGTATCCCAAGAAAAACAATTGAGAATCCCTCATTGGCTATCAAACGGTAATGGGTATGCACTTTTTGGCCCTGTCAGTTGCTGCTATCTTCCAAACTGTCCTCTTTCTACAATGCCTGATGATGTCTTCTACCTTAACATTATCAGCTGCAGTTGTAATGTCAGACTTTAGCTGTGGCATGTGGAATAAGTACTGTGATCTATAGTTTGCAAGACTAGGTAGGGAGGGGTTTTAATCTCAGTCAAGACCACTTGGTGGTTTGTGTGTCTGTGTTTGTATCCCCTCCAAAACAACTGGGAATCCCTCATTGGCTATCAAACTGTAATGGTTATGCACTTTGTGGCCTTGTAAGTTGCTGCTGTTTCCAAATTGCCCTCTTCTACAAGGCTTGATGATGTCATCTACCTTAAGACTACCAGTTGCCATTGTAATACCAAACTTAAGCTGTGACACTTGTGAAAAGTATTGTGATCTATAGTATATAAGACTAGATAAGTAGGGTTCAAATCTCACTCCAGGCCACTTGGTGTGTGTGTGTGTGTGTGTTTATGTCCATATGGCATAAATATGATCACTTCAGTAAATTAGAAAGAAGTAGCGTTTTGCACTATTTTATTTGTAACAGGTGATGTGGGCCTCCAAATGCCTTACCACCATTAGGCCTGATGATGTCATCAGGCATAATATGTTCTAAAGAGATAGTAATATCAAACATGTGGTGAGTTGAGTGCATCCTGTACTATGATCTGTAGTGTGTATCATTATATAGGTAAGTGTTCTAATCTACATACTGCCAACTTGCACTCTGTGTGTGTGCTTTGCCTTGTCCTGTAAGCAGTAATTGTAAGTGATGCCATCCTCAATGTAGTCAGGTTTGTGTGTGCGACTGCTAGAGCATTTTACATCAGCTTATGGAACCATTGGAAGTTTGAACTTCACTAGCATAATGGCCATAGTCCTCTCAATCCTAGACAACATTATACCCTTATTTATATGATCAGCACATATTACCCCAGTCCAAGAGGGACACAGGCAAAAGCCCTGTGGTGAAATAACTGTCACCCAGCCAATCATACAGATGGCATGTGATGAGGTGCACTGATGTGTTCTGTTTGTCATTAGGCAGGATTCTGTTTCAAAGGTGTGTTAATGTCTGCTAGACAGATTTCGTCTACTAGCTTGTATTACTAATGTCACATACTAGGTTAATGTCTTTAGAGTGAGTAATCCATATACCATACCACCTAGAGATATGCAGCATTTACAATCAAGCAGGGTCACACATTGCCTCATATACAAGGCAGAGAACACCTCTGAGTAGTCTATACCCCACAGGCTACAATGACACTGATTTCAGATGATCCCCATTGAATAGATACTGAAGACGTGAAGTTCCCTTGTGAGGCACCATACTGTTGTGTGCAATTGCTAGTAGTGCTTGGAAAGGTAGACTACCAAATAGCCATTGTACTCAGATATTGGCATGCTGTGGAAGAGTACATAGAGGTTATGGACATGTTAATTACAGGTTATAGTGCCCTCAGCTATGACATATGACTTTCATCATACCACTGGGGAGACATGGTGATCTCAGACACATTAGGTGTAAATGTGTGTGGCCAGGCCTGTGCAACCAGTTCTATCACCCCTGAGTGTGTGCATCACATGTTACTGATGTGCTACTTACTAGGTACATAAGTGTTACTGATGGAAATGATACAACATATATATTTGCATGGTGTTTATGGCCATTTGTATGCCAACAGGCATTTTTTCATCAATACCCTCTTTTAGGATATTGACACAACTTACAGACTCTGTGAATGCTCACAGTTTGCAGGCATCAGCCAACATTGTTAGCCACAGACATTTAGTATTTGCTTGTATCATGGATAAATGAATTTCAAGCAGTAGAGGACCCAGGACTGAGCCCTGTTGAACACTGCTGCTTACAGATCAGCTGTTAGTGGTATATGTCCCTATGTTGAGTATGTGTGCCATCAATGAGCCACTTAGTTACCCCTACAATGATATTACCATGGATACCTAATTAGGTGTTTTTGTCAATGATGCCTGAGTGGGGGATATATTCAGATGGTTTAGCTAAGTCAAGGTGCTTGTATGTTCTGATGTCCCCTCACCCAGGTATCTCTGACATGTCCACCACATTTAACATTCATTATCTCCCTGTCAGACATCCAGACTGTGTACGGCCAACTGTGTGTAAATCACATATATGTTTGCTAATCAGCTCCATGATGATTTGCCCTATGGGCATACAGATATGACTACTCAGGCAAAGAGGTCTATAGTTCTGGTGGTCAGAGGATGCACCAACACTGTGCAAGGGTATAAGTTTCCGTTATCCAGTCAGCAATGGGGGCAACCAGTGGCTTCAGTATGATTGCAAGGTGTTCTCAATTGTGTTAATAATCCTTGCCAGATCCCATGTAAGATGTAGCCTGGGATGATAACATGTCCAATAGATAATGTGTATCATCCATAGAGAGCCCAGTTTCGACCTGCTCTGTAGATATTGAAGGTATGGAACAGGTTGTAGGAATGTCATGTGGCACATGTGGTGGGGACAGGGGAGTGAAGTTGACAGAGAACCTATAGGACTACAGGTCAGCTATGGTACAGACTCATTATATGTAGTATCATTACCGACAATCTGGGTCTATCCTCTGAGGTTACACATGTAACGACACTGGTCATTGTGATTCTGCTTTGTGTGGGTGGCTAATTTTGTCACTTACTGTGTCTACATGATGTCACAACAACACTATGTGCTTGTTTTAGCTAAGGAGGTTGTGGCTTCATTTTAGGGGGGCACCCTGACCCCAACTGTCACACAGCAATGTCCACCTCTTATTGTACAGTCTGCTAATGGCAGTTTCCCACCAACCAGGTTTGCTGTGCCATAAGGAGCCCATGCTCCTCCTGTCAGGTACAGGTGAGTCCATGCAGTTGTACTGCTGCTTGCATAATGCATGGGTGTAGAGCTCTGCATCCTTGCTTGTTCCATCTGAAGGGGGAGGTGCAGTCAAGCTATGTAACCCATCCCACAGGAGGTAATAAATTGCTTTGTTGAAATATATGTCTACATTTTCTGCAAGGTGGGTTTAGTTCTGGTAGTTTTAATTAGACTGATCTGTGGTCAGATCCCACCAAGGGAGGACCTCACAGTGGGGTGCTGCAATTGTCACCCATATTGGTACACACGTGATACAATACATTGGCTCCCCTTGTGGGGATGTCATGACACTGGTCCAGGGCATTGTAGTTAAGGATATTGACTAACCTTTGGGCAAGTGAGCCCTTTGGGCAAGTGAGCTTCAGCACGACTAAGCAACACAGGTGGTGGTCACTTAATGCCACCCCAAACCATGATGTAATGATATATCCTGATAGACACAAGTTCATCCAAATAAGCACAATGGGTGTCTGGATTCATGGAGCTGTTCCTGTAGCTGGCTATTGCTTGATTATCTGCTCTTCCAGTAGTGAATGGCACATGCAGTGTCTCTGGAAAATCACAGTGTTTCACAAAATCTGGATGTGTATCTATCCTTAATGACTATGTATACACCACCTGCATTACCTTGCACACTGTCAGTTTGAGATCTGAACATGTGGAAGGATGTGTAGACTAGTATGGCTGTAGTGCTGTCCACAGCCTTGAACCAGATGTCCTTGATGGCACACATGTCTACATATTCCAAAGTGGGACACCTTCCACTGAGTGGGGTTCAGTATTGCCATTCCCTATGTGTAGCAGCATAATCATGATGTTGTATGAAGATGGTGTTCTCATTGCTAACTTTTCCTTGAACAATGCATATAAGAAGCATTGTGGGGGTGTCAGCATCCTTGACCAGCACTCAAAATCTCAGGGGTGAGAGATAAAGACCATCACTGGTGAAGCACTGATGTCTGTTGAGTAAGGTATCCCAGGCAGACATGTAGTAGATTCCCTTATAATGACAACACACACTTAGGCAAATATTGACTTCCATCAATTTCCATGTGTATGGAGCCATCATCCTAGGTGAGGGTCACCTGCAGCTAAAAGCTATGCCCATATCCATGAAAGAGACAGACTGTTTAAGCTCATTCATGTATCAGCATGCAGTCCAGTGATGTATGACCCTAGTCATACACACCAGTAGGAACTATGATGTTAACATTGTTAACTAATATACCTTGATGTGCAGCAATGTGTGGTATGATTCATTGTGTCAACCCACAGACAGCAAACTGTGATCTTTCCCATATGTAGCCTGACACAGACATCAACATGTCTCACAATGTAATCACCTATGAACAAAAAGTATGATTTTGTGTTTTGCCTCAGTGTTTGACTGGTGAGAGAGTGGTGCATGTACTATTATGTGTACTGTGCTCTCCAGAGGCAGGATTTTCTGAGTTGTCTATTGTTTTGGAATGAGTCTGGTAAGGAGCTGCATACATGCAGGAGTGTGTGATGTGGGTGTGGGTGGTACAGGATGTGAGCTGTGCATGTTGGCAAAATGCTCATTGCCATATGTAATGAATGTTTTTGGGGACACCATGGAAGCAAGGTTTGAAATGCAGTCACATCTGTCACATGTTCTGTTTGTGTGTCATAGGAGTAGCGGGGTGGGGAAACTTTCCACATCTCATCAACAGGTCCTGCAAAGTTAGGTTCCTGCTATCACACCCTTGGGATTAACAGCCTGACATACAATAGTTGTAGGCACTCCTTGCAGTGAGGATGTGAATGCCCATACATGCATAGAGGACTTGTTCAACTCTGCTGACATTATATTGGACTCACAAGTGTACGATGACTGTCAAGTAACCAGGCAGCATACCGGCTGTTGTGCTATATGATGTGGGAACACAGACATGTTTAGGGAACATGACTGTATAGTATGACATGCCTGAGACATGTGGCAGGTGGACATACTTTGAATGGGTGGTTAGTCCACTGCAGTAGGCCTCACAGCCATGGCATGCAGATATCCACCATTAATCTGCTGAAGGGCAGAATGCATGACTTGCTGTGAAATTGTCACCTACAATGGATCACCACCACTGTGCTGCTTGTTTCAGCAAGTATGGAATCTATATCACTGGACATTGGACATTATATTATTATGCTGCAACAGTGCTCCTACTCACCATCTTGTCAGTTGCCTAGTGACCTGGAACAGAAGGTATGATACATGCAAAAGCCAACTGAGTGCCCAGGTTGCTAATCAAGACATATACATGGAGAAGGGCATGTGAAGCCTACAGAGCCTTTCATGATGTGTGACACCTATGTGGATGAGCAAAGAGATGGTGTCCTGCTTCTCATCATGAACTTCATAGTAACATATTGCGTGTGATTAACAGAAATGTATTGGAGCATGGTATCCTATGTGAGAGTGGTTTTGGTAAGACCAGCAGTAGTAGTGATCAGGCACCAGCAATTCTGTGGACTCCGCTGCTTTCCACAGTCTTTACTAAGTAATTGTGTCCTTCCAGTACACACCACATGGGTAGTGTAAAACCCCCACCTCACCTTCACAGGGTATACATATTACACTTCCCAAACTTGTTTGACTGTGCTCTGTAAAGACACCTTAGATGAGTCTCTTCTTGGAACATGATGGAAGTAACTGCAATACTTAGTTGCACAAAGGACAACTAGCATGCAGTGCTAAGCAGTGTCCCCAGATCTCTGAGTCATGTGACATGAAACACCATGAAAGGAATTACCATGGATACGAGAAGTAATAATTTCATACACCTGCTGACACTGGACGAAACACCAGTTTGTTTTGCTCAAGGCCAGATCATGCCTACCTACCCCATAACCAGTGGACCTCATTGAATGTTACACTATGTAATGGATAATGGAAATATGACTCTCTCTACCTACCATGGCCTGATATGGTGTTTGACAACATTAGGCAAGCAGACCTTGCTGGAAACTGTGTAGGCTATTTACAGAGTGGTATGTCAGCTGGTGGATAGGTAAGTGTTAGATAGTCATACTGTGGGATAATAGCATTGGGTAGACCTATGCTACAATGACACCAGTCACCAGTGGATTTCCCCAGACATCATTAATGGAGTACCCCTTCTAGCCATTTCCTTATCTGCAGTCGTGGCCACTGTCAGTGACCTGTGACTGATTACATTAGCAGGTGATTGCATATTTGGAGTTGTCACTGAATCCCATAGTGAACCAACAGTTGTCCAGGATGGCCTGAGACACACATTCAGTTGTTGTCAGAGCAGCTGTCAAATAGTAAATGTCAATGACTGCACAATACTATCCTTTGAGAAATCATCCACTTTTGGAAACTATAGTAGTGTCCACACACATATCACACAGTTGAGCCATTACTCATGGAGTTATGGACACAGAGAGTATTGTAGTCTTTGACTTTCACTGATCAGTAATATGTGGGGATTCATTCAATTGTGTACAACCTATACAGAAAGGTATGGGATGTAAATTCCAGACTGTCATTGTTATACAGAATTTGGCAGTCATCACACCTATCATTGAGAGCAATTGCACCTTTATGTCACTACACAGTCATAACTTACAACTGTAGCAGCCACACAAGTTCCATGGTAAACAAATACACATTGCAGATAACATGTCCTATGCAGTCTGTGTCAAGACTGTACATGTATAATCTGTGTTCTACATGCTTTAGAAGGGACATATATGGCTGCCATACAGGGAGGTGTCAGATCCCACTCTGTACCCCCCATGTATCCAAGACAGGACTAACACACCCTACCTGTTTTACACACCTACACCATCACTGTGGTATAAATAGTTCATGCTGGAGAGACAGGTATGTAACACAGACACTACACCCTGTATGTAACAGGCTCTCCATGCATGTGAAGCACACATCTGCTGTAACACACATCATGTGCAAGTTACACAATGGGATGCAGAACAAGACAATCATAACTGGTGTAGGACAAATGTCTGTAATGGACATTGGAAATTTGTAGATGGGTCATCTCCATCACCACAGCTTGTAGATGTGTTAGCTTCTGAAACCCTGGTGACACTTATAAAGGATATCAGACCTTTTCATAGATTAGGGATGCATGAGTAGGCTGAATGATCCCATTATCCTTGTTAGCCTGTTATACATGTGTACCTATAGAGCCATGCACTTATAGTGCTATACCTTGCTGAAGACATATTTCTTCTGTGATAATATTGCATCCTGTGCTGTGCCATCATTGGGTTTATTGCCACTATGTATCCATAGGTGTCCCCTACAGACTCCTGACACTGAAACTCAAACTAGTCCATGACACACATTTTATTGTGTAAGTATACAGCCAATACAATGTCATACAACATAAGGTACACACAATTATGTGGCTTACTCATTACAAATGTCAGCATACAGTATCAGTCAGTGACCAGTACAAGTGGCATGGCAAAGCAACACCACATTACACAAGTACATATTAATTTATATAGTCACCCTGTGCATCAGACACATTGCTTCATTTCCCTGCATCAGTGATGAGGATGACAGGGATGTGGCACAGGTATCTTCACTTGCACAGGGGGTTGTGTGGGATTGCAGGAGGCCTAGGCTGCCCAATAGGTTGAAAACATGTCTGTGAGTCAGGAAGGGAAGCAGGCAAGATGGACCATGGAAATGTGCTGTGTGTGTCTGTAGGTGACCTGAATTTGACAGTGGTGTGTGAGTGTGTGCTTGAGCTCAATCAAGGTCAGTGCTAGGCCTACATATGTATATGTTGGACAGCTTTGAACCATGCATGGTATTGCTGACAGTTCACTGTCCCCACCCCTGAATATGGGAACTGACACTGCCAGGAGTTGCACTGGCACCTCCATGCCTATGGTCAAAAGTATTGATAGTACCTGATGGTGGCTGCTGTTGCTGGGACCATGTCCTCCACAGGAATACCCAGGACCATGAGCCCATGGCCTGGCATTTCTTGGTATGGACAGCACACTTCCCTCTGGAGTGCTGGATGTACTGCCATTATGGGAGCGTGATTGTGCATGGCCATGTGGACTCTTAGCAGATGGTGTTGCTGACCTATGTCCATGAGTCCGATGCTCAATTCCAACCAGACATTCCATCACAGATGATGTGCATTCCAAGATAGATATTCTGCGATCTCTGTCAGACCAAATTCTTTCAACTGCATCAGTGAACTGATTCAGGGTGTCACTGATGCAATGGAGGCAGTCACAGATGTCAGACTGTGCTGCATCCATAACTCTGAGCATACATCTGGAGTTCCTTTTAGAACATGCCTGTGCTTCCATGACAGCCTGAATCATATGCCGAGTGATACATGGTTTCACACCTGCAACAGGTGGTGGAAGGACAGCAGGCCTCCTACAAGCACCCCTACAAATCTGCCTGTGTGGAACCTCGCTAGCTCTCTGGCTATGGCCAGTGTCTACACTTACTGGAGCCATAGTTTCTACAATATCTTCTTCAATTTCCCTCCCTCTGACTGTCCAATATCTGTGGCCTCTATGGACTGGGTATGTGTAGGCATACTGACTGTGTGCAGTGACAATGAGGGCAGAAGAGGGATGTCAACCTCTGGGACAGATTCAGCCCCTGAAACCCCCACCTGTGCCTCACTTTGGCCACCATCATCATCAGAGTCTGAACAGACTGACATCAGGTTCTGTAGCGTACAGAGACAAACCCCCTTCCCCAGTCAACTGTGATAAGAAAGGGAAAAGCAGTACATTACTACCTGCACTTAGGGTTGCCACCTTTTCAAATGGCCAAAGTGGGACATTTTTGAGACACACATCAGATTTTACAGGCCGACACATACCCACGGTCAGTACAAAGGATAGAACTTAACTTTTTTGCCTAAATAAAAGCTTATTATTGTAGCATTTTAGTTGCTTATTCTGTTTCCTGTAACATTTAGGTATTTTAAATACAGAATAACTATTTTATGCAACTATTACATAAAATATGGGACATAATTATGTCCTACAATCTCAGGACATTTGCCATTTTTAATATTTTTTGTCAGGACACAACTGCCCAAAGAGGGACTCTCCCTCGCAAAGTGAGACAGGTGGTAACCTTACCTGCACTATTATGCTCTGCAGTACTATGTTGCAATATATGTTGTCATTATTGCAGACTTGTTTAAAACCCAAACTCATATAGTAGGACATGAGGCCATTACTTTTCCCACAAACAGCTATAGTTACTTGTAAATAAAAGCTCTTTAACCCTCAAGCAGCCTTTTCAGTGCTGTTTGCCTTAGTTTTGTATCACTCAAGCTCCACCTGTTTATTTGTATCTCTATATATTCCCCTTCATTACTAATGTATCTCCCTACTCTAATATGTACATAAACTGGCTACTAATAAGTAAGTCAATGTGAAGACACACTCCCAACCTTAATAGACTTTGCTGTCTCTTCTCCTCTTCACTTTACAAGTAGAGTTTGTATTACTACTCACCCCCTCTGAGGCCTTCACTCATAGTTTTCCAATGTTTGCCTCTCTGGTTTGGCGGGTTTCCTTGCATTGTACCTGGGTCACACCTTTTTTGCTACCCCCACCTCCAATAGTAAGTCTATATTAGATCCCTGCTGTTTATGGAGCCATCTTTAAATTACTAGTCTCCAATCAGGACACACGTGCTCATCAGCAGTTGAATTCTGCTCACTAGTAAGCCATTAGACCTCAGGAATTTCTTAGTGTTGTTTTTAGCTAATTATTTTGTCACTAGTTAAAGAGATACTAGTGGCAAATGTAATCTTCTTTACCTCCCCAAGTGTGTACTATCAATCTGCAGTATAAAATCAGAGAAATAAAATATAACATCTACAGTATAAAACTAGAGAAATACAATATAACATTTTACAATTATTTACTTTGCATGCACAGAAATCAGGCAGCTCGTGGTTTGGTTCCCCCCAGTGGTGTTAAATTTAAAGCTCTAAAAAACAGACACCTTCCACTATAACCTATCAAAGATAACCTCCCAGATCAAACCACCCCCACCCCCCACCTGCCACTAATCTTCCTAGTCTTCTTAATTTACTCCTGCTCCAAATACAGTTCCAACTTAATGCCCCAGCCAGGCACTATGTTATCCCTCAAAATACTGCTATTATTTTCGCTGTTACCTCTGTTACTCATTCCATATCTCCTCAGCACTTATGAAAATACGCCCTACCTAGGTTTCCACTACCCAAAATCCCAAACTATCACTACATCAATATCAAACAGTACTGACCACTTCATAATTCCTCACATACTTGACCCCACCATTCCTAAAAACTACCACCCGATTAAACCCAGGTATATCAGCCCCAAAATTAAACATTACCAAAAATTTACAAACAAAATTATGAAACTCATAGTTAGCTTACATTGCAGCCTGACAATGGATGGAGACATCCTCACAAACCCTGGCCCATCCTCACCTGCTGATTCCAATTCCAAAACTAATATTCCTTCTAACATAACACTGGCTAATAGGCCCCCTAATTCTCTCTTGACCTGCCAACTAAATATCAGAAGCATAAACAATAAGGTCCATAATCTGCATGACCTCTTAGAAATTTACTCCTCTGATGTATTATGTCTTACAGAGACCTGGCTAAAACTGGTAACTAAAGACAATGATGTAATACCACCAGGGTACAACATATTTAGATTAGATCGTACTACTAGGAAGGGTGGTGGGGTAGCTGTACTGTATAAAAATACACTAAATGTTACTATGTTCTCCCTACAAACACCCCCATTTAATAATGCAGAAATTCTTCTTACCAAACTACAGATTAACAATAACAAATGCATAAACATTGTTTGCATTTACATTCCCCCAGGTAATAATACAAACACCCTAGAGTACACCCTCCACTGGTTATCTAGTACCTACCCCCAAGAAACTATGATGTTTGGAGATTTTAACATTGACTGGAACACCTAATCCTTAGAATCTCCTACAATTCATGTCAGCCTACATGGTTTTACTCAGCTCATATCCTCCCTCACCAGGATAGGCAAACCCAATAACAAAGACTAGATTGGATACTTATCAATAGCCACCCCTATATGTACAAGTCAGGGACCCTCCCAGATGACCTAAGTGACCACTTACTTACGTACATTATCAAGCACAAGGTGGACAACCCCCACCAGACCACCTTCAAAACCATCAGAAATAATAAGAACCTCAACTCCACCAATTTTCAAAATGAACTTAAAGCTTGCAGTTGGTCAATCCTAAAGCACCTTTCACTGGACAATGCGGTAGGGAAAATACTTAATTCCATATTCCTTACTATTCTTGATTCTCTTGCTCCTGCTCGCTCCAGTAGAACCAAAACAAAAGCTGCCCCGTGGCTCTCAAAAGAGACCAAATCTAAAATCATAGCTAGAAATAAGGCATGGGACAAATGGCATGCTACAAAAGACCCACTAGATCAACTCAGATACCGACAGCTAAGGAATCACACAAACAACTATTATACTAGACAAAAAAAACTTTTACTACCATCTTCAACAAAAACATCACAACAAACCTCAAAAGTTTTGGGCAGGAATAAACAAACTTCTTCACCCCGGACAGTCCTCCACTCCTACCCCGTTAGCTTCCAACCAGAAATCCCCAGATAATATTGCAAATACCTTCAGTAGTTTCTTCACAGAGACTATCCAATCCCTAGCTGGCCAACTGGCACCCAGCTGCCCCAAACCAAATTCTGCCACAGCCAATACCCCACTCTCCTTTAGCTAATACCCCACTCTCCTTTAGCTTTCAGCCTGTTTCCACATCACTTATCAGATCTCTAATTAAGAAATTAAAACCAGCTACTCTTGCAGCTGATCTCCTCCCACCAAAGTATCTGCAAAAAGCAGCAGATGCCATAGCTTACCCCATCTCCATCATAATCAACAGACCCTAATCTGAAGCCACATTTCCCTCCATTTGGAAAATATCTTATGTAATACCACTCCATAAAGGAAGTAACTCCTTTGAACTGTCAGACTTTAGACCCATAGCTATTCTGTCACCAATGGCTAAAATTATGGAGAAATGTGTCCATAAACAACTTATGCATTACCTTACCCAGAATAAGGTGTTGACTAACTTTCAGCATGGTTTTAGGCCACACCACAGTACCACCTCCGCCCTCTTATCCTTCTCTAACACCATAAACCATAACCAAAATAATAGCAAGCTTTCCTCAGCCACCAAATACTCATGCACACCCTTAAGGCATTCTCACTAAATAGTCATGCGCTTCAATGGTTCCAAACTTACCCATCTACCCATCACCCTAGGTGTCCCCAAGGGCTCCATACTGGGATCCCTTCTTTTCTCTCTCTTTATTAATAACCTTCCCACTATCATCCTAAATGCTACCTGTATCCAATATGCAGATGACTCTACCTTGATTTGTTCAGCCACCTCCCCAACAGAACTAATGACATTAACCCAGAATACTTTCAATATAGTTGAAAACTGGCTTTCTATTCATCAACTGATATTAAACCCTAACAAAACAAAGTTGCTTCTTTTCTCCCCCACTTGTAAGTCTTCCTCACTACTCTTTACCATAAAATCTAATAATGGTACCATAATCTCCACAGATGCACAAATCAAACTCTTAGCCATTATAATAGACAACACCCTCAGATTTGATATCCATGTCAATAAAACTATTAAAACCATTAACAAAAAACTTGGCTCCCTCTATAAGATCAAACCTTTCTTTACTCCATTTTCTAGGACTCCTATTGCTTGTTCCCATCTACTCACCACCCTTCTCTATGCCACCCCTCTACTCACTAATTTGAACAAATCTGCTCTTAGCAAACTCTCCAGTTGTTATAACCATATTCCTAGATTTGCAACAGGCGCAGCCTATAGAACCCACCACTGTCACAACCTAAATCTTCAGGGGTGGCTAGAATGGCCTAACCTACTTCAGTACAACCAGCTTATAATTGCCCATAAAGTTCTCAACCACCTTGATAATACACCTGCACTTAAAAATATCATCAACCCTTATAGCAACCTGAGGTCACTTCACTCTTCTAATAAACTACTGGTTCAACTTCCAAAATCAACAACTCTGCTGGGACTCTGTTTGCAACTCTGTTGGTAAAACTTGGAACTCTCTTCCTGCTTATCTTACTCTTGAACTCTCTCTTACTCAGTTTAAAAAAAGCCTCAAGCTATACTTTAAAACTCACTGGCTTTGTCCTTGTTCAAAACCCGACTAGATCCTCCTCCATAGTCTGTAATCATGTTACATGGCCTAGTCAATGTGTCAACACTGCTTTAAAAATGTATGATTATATTATCTGCTTGCTCAACTCGAGCCCATAAACTGTGTGTAACTTGTAATCATCTTGTAAGTTTTACTATATGTTTGACCTTGGATCTTTTCTCCCCAGGCCTCTGCTGAAAATGGACATGTATCCAGTTGGACTATGCCAGTCAACAAATGTAAAATAAAAAAATAATAAAATAAATAAATACATCTTTACACAACAATGTCATTAGCAACAATGCGGTGCAATGTTGACACTTGTGAAGACTCTGCACAGTTGACACATGTAACAATCTGTAATGTCCTGACAATACTATCACATCTATCAGTGTAGTCACACCTATAAGGCACAGGTATGTCTGTAACGTGAGTACAGTCAGAAAATATCAGTGCAGTTGGCAGTCATGCCAACAATACAGCAATACTGGCAGCAGGCCTGGGATGACACTTTAGGGAATACATTGCTGTAAATCTACATCTATAACAAAACAGTGTCATGCTTACCAGGAGCAGGACCACAGCATTTTCTGATTCCTGATGGACATGTGAAATATTGAGGGACAGGTAATGTAAATACCATTGCATGTTGCACTATAACAAGGTAATACATCCATATAGTTCACATTTACAGTAGCTACTGTTTTAATTGTTATGTTGGCCAAAGTCTGAGCATGAGATTCAAAATACAGTTAAACCCCTCCCCAAAAAACAATGACCTGACACTCACATAAAAGTATGTACATCCTGATACACAAATGCTACAGTATTCCATTGCTGATCAAACAAAGCTTACCTGCATGTCTTCTGCTGTGGAAACTCTGGGAACCACATCCATGATGTACAGTGTGATGGATGCCTGGGAGCTGTCTTGTGTTCCTAGGTTTGCAAGGAAGTCCTCAGTGGCTGAGAGTGGTTGTTCTGCTGCAGGACCTCCACCGGTGGCACCATGATCCTTAGCTACATCTGCTGCTCTTCTGTGTGCAGCATTAATCAGGTCTGTTGCACGGTGTCAAACCTGCTCATATGTCCTGCTGTGATGATGCATGGCATTCACATCATGGGCGAGGTCAGCCCACAATGTTGCCCACTCTTACCTATTTTGCCTTCCCCTAGACAGTTGGAGTTTATGGTGTTGACAGAGGCCTTCCAGTATTATATCATTTTCTGCATTCGTAAAAGGGGCATGGCATCTGGAATACATGTTTCTTGAAAGACAACAAAATGGGCACATATGTCAGAATCACATATGTGGAAGTACACTATGTAGAGCTATAGCAAGAACAGAATGGCTGGCAGTATCCACTGCTTGATCACACATGTCATATACCACAGTGTTCAAACATGCTAAGCATGTGAGTACAACTAAGATACTAGTGATAGTCAGATATTCCTGTGTGTGTCATGACAGATACTACTGTATGATCATGCACCCAACACTGGAGTTTGTTGTAGTCTGTCCCCTAGGGCAACCCCCTGATAATATGTCAAAACAACAGTGGCAAACAAATATCAGTGTACTATTACAACCACTGTAAAGGGATAGTCCCATGAGACCAGTGTGCCATATTGACAAAAACTTTCCACCCTTATGCATTATAGGTTCATAGGTTCATAAGTTGGTACTAGTCTATCAGCCCTAGGGCCTATACAAGCCTAGCCATAACAATCCCCTGGCTATTTCTTCCCAAATATTTATTTCCCTGGACCACTGTCTAGCAGGGTGACTGATGTGATCCCCAGTGTGGATTTCCTATCTCCCATCCAATTGTCAAGGTTCCTTTTGAAGAGGGCCAAAGAGGTGCTCTGCTTGACATGTATGGGCAGTCTATTCCAAAGTCTGTGGAGTCTCTGGATCAGGAACCTATCCCTCCAGCATGTTTTGTTCATTGTGATGACAAGGTTTAGATCCCTGGAGTGTGTGGCTCTGATGGATTGGGATTTCTTTAAGTGTAGCATGTCCAACAGCTCTGGGTTTGACATGGCCTTGTATGTTAAGCAGAGATTGCCTCTGAGTAGATGATATGCGACAGAGTAAAGCTGGAGTTTTTTTAGTTGGTCAGCATAGGACATCTGCTTTAGGCCTCTGATTCTTGTAGTAAGATATTTTTGTGACCTTTCCAGTTGTTGCAGATGTCTTGAGAGGTACATACCAAATGGGGTGTTGTATTCTATAATGGGTCTAATGAGGGATGAGTACAGTGGGACAATGACCTCCTTTTTCTGGATGAAAAGCTCTTAGTGATGAGGTGTGTCCCATAGAAGGATTTCCTGACTGTTGTGACGATGTGGTTATCGAAGGTGAGACCACTGTCCACCTGTGTCCCTAAGTCTCTTATCACACTTTCAGTGTTTAGTGTACTGACACCTATATGGTAATTCACAGGTACATGTTTTTTCCCAAAGGGGATAACTATAAATTTCTTGGCATTGAGCTTGAGCCCATGGCTCTGGCACCAAGTATCTGTTTTTGTAAGGCCCTTTTGTAGAATGTAGGATGCATTGTACATCCTCTGTAGGTATGACAAATTTGAAGGGCAATGACATTATTATCACAGACAGGCTTAATAGTGTAACCCCCATTCCCCCCTACGTATATTCACATATATGCATCATGTTGTAAACAAAAAGGTTACATACCTGATGTAGTACAGTACTCCTCTGTTGATATGCACATCTATATCACATTTCTGGCAATGCATTTACTGTGTGCAGAAAGTGTCATGCAGGCTGGTTCTCCATAGCCAGCTGTTTGCCTTTTTAACATGGTTCTCATTACCAGGTGATTGACTCTTAACCAACCTGCAGTTCTGAAATGCTTACTGCAGCCAACATAGTTGAAATGCTGGGGTCTATATTAGAACATTGATGTTTCAGAACTTTGAATGTTCTAATATCGAACCCAATTCAGCGAATGCTGACAACATTGAACATTCAGAACAGAGAATTTTTTCCTAGGGAAAAATATTTGCTGTTCCGAAACACATACATGCAACACAAGCACACCAAACAAACAGCAATACACACACATACACCTAAAATCTTAAATCTAACCCTACACTAAACTGTACATACACCACTAACTATCCACTTACCTTAACCCAAACCCTAACCTTAAGGTCCGTCACTATCGCACACTCACCTCACCCATGTCCTAACCCTAACTCACCTACCTCGCCCTAACCATCACCTCCAGACAATTGCACACGTACCTGACCCACACCCTAGCCCTAACTCACCTAACCCACCCTAACCCTCAAGTCCACACAATTGCAGACTTACCTGAACCCGATCCGTAACGTTCCACCACAGTGCTGAAAATAGCGAAGTGACAGGAATGGACAACCAAATTCTTTCCCCGGGAAAAAAATTAGATTTTCTGCAGCTTTGCTATTTTCAGTGTTCGCTGAATAGGGTTCAGTATTAGAACATTCGAAGTTCTAATATAGACCCGAAATTCTGCATCATCAGTCAATGACGTGCAACCACTGAACAAGAAATTACTGGGGTCAAGACACTACATCATCACAGACAGTACTTCTGTAGCAATTACTTTTTGCATACAGATGTGTGTGCTACAGGCTGCAGCTGATGCTGTGGGCAGTAGGCATAGACAAAGAGTTTGAACACTTTGGAGGATGACAAGCTGTAAGATTAAGTGTGGGAGCTGTGGCAGCCTTGTTGTAGAGGCAGAGTCAGGCTGAGGGTACCCGTTCCATTCAGATTAAGCCATGTACTTAAGGTAAGCATGTAGAGGATAAATATAACAGTATATCAACCATTTGGGCAACTGCCAGGCCATCTGTTACAGTCTGGTACTCATTTGGAATGTGTATGCTGGCAGTCCTTGTTACCAGTTGTGGCTGATGACTTAAAATCAAAGGGGTGCTGCAGGTGACAGCTGAATGGGTGGGGCCAACAGAAAGGGGTGTGTCCACCTAGAAAGTGGCACAGCTATGTTCAAAACTACAAAAACTGTGACTTTTATTAAATACACTGCCCTGGGTGCCAAACCATCATTATGAGAGCCCAATCAAGACAAAATGAACTGTAGAAGAAAAACATATTTCAATGCATTGGCTACATGACAGCTTACTTAATATCTAGATGGAAACAAAAAGGTTGTAAGGCATGAAAAAATAAAATTACTTTTTAAATATATTACTGGAATGCAAGTCAAAATCAAGTATAAAAAACAAGCAGCACTAAACTCAAACCACTTCTCCTTGCACTCATTTCTAATTATAGTTTATATTCAGCTTTATAAAAGTACCAAGTAACATGCTGAAAGTAACAATCTCTGCCAAACCCCCACTTGTAAAGATGTTTCTTATCTGAAAAAGACCTGCTGCCTGACAACAACTATCTACTTGTTTCATGGAGAAAACATAACTGAAGGAAGAAATGAACAGCAAACAAGAAATAAGCTCAATATAAATTGCTTAAGGTATTACTGCACAGGTTATGGACCACATATGATAGATTGGCATTCTGTTTAGTGTATGGGTAAAGCCTGCAAAGATGACTGCAAGTCTCCAACAAATGTAATGAGCTTTTGAAAATACTGTAATCCTGTCCTTTATTACAAAAACTGCTATGCCTTTCAATACCAATGGCTTATACATGTAACTATACTCTGCATGGCAACAACAAAAAGGCTTTCAGTGTTGATAATTCTTTAACAGTATGCTTATTAAAGCTTACTTGCATCTTATAATCTCAGACAAGCTTATCTGATGGTTATTAAAGCATTTCTACTTAAACACAGAGCAAAAGGGATTGCAACAACATGCATTTTCTGAATAATAAGAAGCATAAATCAACAGTATTAAAATATGACAGAAAACCGGAACATTCTGCAAAATCAAGGACAGATGAAAAGCCACTGTACTTGTGTCTAACTTGGATGGGGGGGATACTTAATCTGCACACTTGCACTGCATAACTTCTCCTTGCCCTGCTAGGGCACATCCAGAGTCGCTACAT
This sequence comes from Protopterus annectens, assembly GCF_019279795.1. Taxonomy (NCBI): domain Eukaryota; kingdom Metazoa; phylum Chordata; order Ceratodontiformes; family Protopteridae; genus Protopterus; species Protopterus annectens. Next base: position 782,656,211 of record NC_056735.1, read on the forward strand.
GGGGGAGTGGAGTACAAGTATGTCACAATTTGAAATGTTTCTGGCTGATGGTGATGGCCCTGATAGATTTGTCATACTCTCAACCTCTATGCAAGAAATCTGGACAAAGCCATAAATAAAAGTGGGACAAATCACAAAGGCCCAAAAATAAGGACAATGTTTAAATATTGCTCTTACAAACTTAGAAAGTTAACAAATTAGTAGGTCTTGCATTAGTATGAATTTTCTGAAGAGTATGAAATCTGAAACTCAAATGTCTGTCATTATTTTCTAACTCCAGTCTTTAATGATTTGCCACTAATTTGCCAGAAAAAAAACACAATTTTATGAAAAATGGACCAAAAATGTGATGCAAAAATTTGTACACACACAGCTACACACAGACACACATTCAGTACCAGATTTCCAGAAATTAATTCTAGCACAGTTGTTGGAACTAATCAGCAAGTATACTTTTAAACATTAATAAGGCTACCATAGGTGAGCATCCACTCCACAAATAATACTATTGTCTTGCTACAGAATTTACTATACAGTTTAAAACATTGAACAGATAACGTATCATACATTTTTTTTTGTTTTGGTGAATGAATATTCATTGAGATACGTAGTCTAGTTAAACTATTTGACTTGCTCCTCCTCCTATATGGAAATCTTTTCTCTATATCACACACACAAAGAATATAATTTATAATATGTTGCACTGTATTGTTCCACTGGCTTTTCACATTAAATTTAGACCTCCACAAGAAGGAAAAAAAAATCATCTTCTGCTGCCAAAGATGTCTGAGTGCACTTCTACGAACATTTGGTTCAAAACATCATGAACACTAGGGACCTCAGTAGAAAAAACTAAAAATCACAACAAGGATGGAAGTTAAAAATAACTGCAATCTCAAAGTTAACCTTAGTAGTACCAAAATAAAAGCAAAAGCAGAAATGTTAGCTTGCCAGCCTTTTGCATGGAAAATTCTAAGGACGCAAACCAGAAACATAGCTGGGGATTTTTAAATCATCAAATGTTCTTCCTCTTAAAACTGAGAATCAGTTTGAGGAAAGGTGGTGGATCACAATCAAATAATAATGACACTAGCATTTCCAGGCTTTTAAAGACATACTTATAACTACACAATACAATCATTTTTTTACTTACTTTTTATTCTTAGACATCCTCAGTAAAAACAAATATGACAGTCTCTAAGCTATAATATGCATTACCGCTCTCATTTCATTATCTTCTGACCGTGTATGAAAAAGTGTTCATTTATCACACTCATAAGCATTGCATCACTGTCAGACATAAAAAAATGGTAATTGTTTTACCTATAACTGGTAAAACATCCACTTTGATTTCATCTATCCTTAAAGTACACCAATTAATGCCCTCATTAGCAAATAAGCTTAAAATCAACACTGTTCATCAGTACTTACATTTTCAAAATGCTAGCTCGTACACACAAAACACACACACACACACACACACACACACACACACACACACATACACATGCACACACACACACACACACACACACACACACACACACACACACACACACACACACACACACACACGGGACATATGCACTTTTGAAGTGATTCTGAAGCAACAATAGCAGAAACTAACAGGATTGGTGAAGAAAATGGAAAATGTGTTACAAAACTTTTGCTTGTGTGTGTGTGTCCATCTCTCCTGAGCTTTAATTACATTTTCCATATAACTTGCAAGTTGCATTACATGCCCTGATAAAGCAAACTTAATAATTGAATAACCATCCATATTATTTTACATAAAACATGAGTGTACTTCACTTTCCAAATATATCACATAGTAAGTAACACATACAGTTGCACATAGCTCTCTTACTTATGTCCAACTGACACTGTAAAAAAAATAAAAAAAATGCAGTAGTTGATTCTGAAACTCCTACAGTTATTGTCCATTCTTGTATTTATGTAACATTAAGGGATAGGCAGTGACTACTGAGAGAGACTACTGATTTTTTATTTTAAATCATAATCATCATTTTATGTTTTTTTCATACGCAAAAAGAATAGGTTCATAGAGTCATACTAGGCTAGTTGCCTTGTGTAGGCCATTTTAAGCCTAGCCAAATTCACTTTGAAAGATGACAAATCCTGCACCTTATGATTGTAAGGTAAATACCTTGACCATTATACCAACCCCCAGCCCAAATGTTATTCTGACAACATGGTCCATTTTTGCTCTGCTACTGACATCTAAAGCCTAATCTGTTCTTTAAACTGCACATACAATTTCAGTTACACTGCAACCTGCAATAAAATGCTGTAGACAAAAAGAAAAATATTTTTTCCACTTTGCTGGTCTTTGCCCATTTTTAAAGCAATGTGCGACCATGGAGTTAGTATACTATAGTAAGACAATAGGGAGGGTGCAAGACAGCTCACCATATCAGTTAAATAAAAGTTTTTGCCCTTCCTTTCCTCAGTGGTGGATTTTATGTTTACGTTTTCTGGTACTGCTATTGTACTGATAATACTAGACATGGATGTTGCCATGCTCTAATGACATGTATCCAAAAGTAACACTGAGTTATCGCAGTCAAGCTTCTTTAAGGCCGGTAAATCACAGGGTTAACAACTGGACATATGAACCCATCGGGATCCCATTAAACACACAACATTGAAACAACATCAATAAGCTAAAGTTCGATAAAGTTAATTAATAAGTCTAATGATGCAAGTCTACCAAATATCCAGCCATTAATAAAAGCATTAGCTGCAACTCTGTGCCGGTTTCCTATGCATCAGGTACTTTGTCAAAAGTAAAGTCAACCGAACAGGGATTAATCACACAAAAAATGTTTATCTCCACATTAACTAAGCGTGCAGAAGTAAAGCTGCTGGACACAGGACCTTATCACATAATATTATTGGTTTCTATATTTTTTAAAGCTGCACTTGTAACTTAACTTAAAATTTAGCCCAGATCATCAGAGTGTTTGAGTGCCAGTCAGTAAGCATTTATTTGGGTGGATGTTATCTGAAATCTTGAAGATTTTATTCTGTCCGATCCGATACCTGATCAAAGTTATGAACTCCGTGGTATGATCAAAATGAAAGCATTATCTGCTGCTAGTGCTACTGACTGTTTCTCACTCTGGAGAGAAAGAACCAATCAGTAGCCATCCAGTCATCCAAGTCACCTACGTGACTGTGGATGTAGCAGTCCAATCTCCTACCAGTTTAGCTGTTTCAAACTGCATAGATGCCTGGGCATCACACACTAATGCCTTCTTTCCTTTTACAGCAGTCTGGATTTAGAGAAACTATTTTTTTTTTTTTTTTTAACCGAGAACTCGCCGACCATGTGCACTTCAAGTTCCGGGACTAACAGCGAGTCAGTCGGACTCGCAGCTAAGCAACAGCCAGCTAATATAAATAATGTGAAGGTAGAATAAAAAATAGATAAATATTTTTTCAACATCTTTCCTTTTCTTTCCACAGCTGAGGGGGCTGCAGCCATGTAGTCCGATGGCACGAGCCGCCACTGCTTGTTACTAGCAGAGACTTCATATGTATATGTTACTTGTGCAGCCATGATAATCTAATATCATTATGAAAGGATTGTGTGCTGCACTCTGATATTAATGGGCCTCATTTGCATTAGCTAAGTTAATATCCTCTGTGAATGCATATTAATTCATGACCTGACACTTTATGCACTTATAGTGTTTCTATAGAGATATGTGAAGTGTGTTCCTGTCTACAGACCCGTGACTTCCATCACTGAAAAGCAGACATTTCATTTGAAATCCATTGTGTGGAAAAAGAGTGCATGACTCAGTCTTTAATTGCTTGCTTCACAATAATGTAATTTAAATGCTACACAGCACTGGTTTTGAACCCAGGACTGTGTGTGGTGAAACTTACTGTTTGCAAAGCATTTAACAGACTAAGCTGCTGAGTCACTGTTACATCAGGTGTATTTGTCAGGATATAATTGTACACATACAAGCTGTGACACATTTTTTTACATCCGTCATATGTGCATGGCTTTATATGGATGTATTTCTCCACTAGAGTTCCAGTTGAATGTGTGTGCTGCCATTAATGTTTTAGTAGGTGTATTTCTACATGTTGCTGATAAAAGTGCGCATCGTAATTAGAGACATCACTAACACCCATTATTCTGTGTCTGGCCTTCTAATGGTGTAATCTTGCACCAGATTCCAAGTTACACTTCCATTTTTTCCATTAAACTTTTAGCAAGTTTGTGCAATGCTGTACGATGCACAGCTCCATTTAAGCATGCTTATTGACAGCAACTTGTACTTACTATATTTTGCTTAACCAGCTGTTTTAAATAACAGCCGTGTGGAATGGCAGGTTAAAACAGTGGTCTGGAGGTGTGATGGTCTTGGGTTTGAAAAAGGGCACAGGTGTTTGTTTTGTACATGTTTATTGTCATTTACAACACATATATCAATATAGCTCCATTTAGCTGAGCTTAGCAACACTGCACTATGTGGCACATCACACAAAACATCTTTAAAGAAAAGAAAAATGAGGAGATAGGAAAGTGGTGAAATGGGTGCAAGCAGGGGGGGGGGGGGACTTAGTGAAAGGCAAGTAGGTATGTGCAGGAAGGGTGTAGGAAAGAACCATAGTTATCCATTTCTTGTACAGCACCAGCTGTGCACTTTGACATAATTTACAGATGCCTTTGAACTCTCACCCCCAGAGAGAGGAGTGAGGATAACAGAAGTGCATTGTCAAGCCAATTGGACCAAATTATATGTGTCCAGTGGACATGTGTGTGAAATGGAGAGCAATGTATGGGGCAATAATTTTTGTTTGGGACAGATGCCCATTTTTTTTTTTAAGGTAAGAGTGGAATGTTCATAGGTTCATAGGTTCATAGGTTCATACTAGGCTATCTGCCCGAGGGCATTTACAAGCCTAGCCCATAGTTTTGTGGCTTACGCCACCCCTATAGTATGGGGAACTATACCCATTATTTTGCTGTGCCTCTGTCGAGCAGTGACACTGAGGTAATCCCTGGGGTATATCTGCAATCTCCCATCCATTGGTCAAGATTTCTCTTGAACAAGGCCAGCGAGGTGCTCTGCCTCACATATACCGGGATTTTGTTCCACAGCATAGGGAGTCTTTGGGTGATGAATCTATCCCTCCAGCACGTCCTATTAATAGCCGTGTCGAGGTTTAAGTCTCCTGCCCTTGTGGCTCTGACGGATCTAGATTTTTTGTGGTGAAGCATATTCATCAAATCTGGGTTTGACATGGCCTTGTATGTTAGGCAAAGGTCACCTCTGAGCAAGCGGTAAGCGACTGAATAGAGCTGGAGTTCTTTCAGTCGGGCAGCATAGGACAGATGTTTGAGACCCTTTATCCTTTTGGTGAGGAACTTTAGTGGCCTCTCCAGCTGCTGCAAGTGTTGGGTCAGATACATTCCGAATGGGGCATTGTACTCAATCATTGGTCTGATGAGTGATGAGTATAGGGAGACTATGACCTCCCTTGATCTAGATGAGAATCCCTTCATGATAAGGTGGGCAATGTAGAAGGTCTTCCTAACTACTTTAGCTACATGGGTGTCGAATGACAGACTACTATCAACCTGGGTCCCCAGGTCCCTGATAACTTCTTCTGTGCTCAGTGGATTGCCACCTATTTGGTAGCTAGGGGTAACCTTGTTTTTCCCGAAGGGTATGACTATGCATTTTTTGGCATTTAACTTTAGGCCATGGCTCTGGCACCAGTTATCCATTTCTGTGAGACCCTTCTGAAGGATATCTGTGTCAGATGCGTTTTCTACTATGAGGCCCAGTTTGCAGTCATCTGCAAACTTTGTCAGCCATAACCCTCCTGTGTTTGCTTGTACTTTGGAAAAGTAGATGCCAAACAAGAGTGGGCCCAGGACTGAGCCCTGTGGTACACCACTTGTGACAGGCTTTGAGTCTGACATGGCGCCAGCAACTCTGACCCTGTGGGTTCTGTCACTCAGCCAGTTTGCAACCCATCTTGTGATGCATGGGTTAACATTTAAGCTGATGAGTTTTTGAATGATACCCGAGTGGGGTATTGTATCGAAGGCCTTCGCCAGAAGGGGGAAGGGACATAGGTATGTGTGGAGGAGCTAAGTTGGGAAGGTGAGGAAGCTTTTGCAGACAGACAAGACAGCATACAGGGGTGGTGTGTGACATAAGAGGGGGATGAACACTTTAGATATGGAGGGTGTTGTGGAATCACAGTCTCATGTGCCTCCACATGGTAGCAGCATGACAAGTCCCCCCATGAGACTGTTAGCACTGCTCTGTCACTACCCTGGGGGTGGCAGTGGTGGAGGCAGTCCTACCATGGTGGCCAGCATGCCCTCCAGCCAGCTCAGGCATTGTCCAAAACCACAGTACACAATCCTGCACAACAAACCTGGCAGCTCATTATGGGTGACATCTCCCTCTCCACCACCATTCCCAGAAGGGACCCCAGCCCTGGCTTGTTGGTCAGAACTACCCGATGCTGCAGGTAGTGCAGGAGCAGCAGAGGGGGCACCACCAGGCTGGCTCTGAGATGAGCAGGGACTTGGTGCAATGGCCAGAGGAGGCAAGGTAGGTGGATCACCAGGAAGTGGCCTACCTTGTCTAGCTGTAGTAAATTAGTTATATCAATAAGTTAATGTTAATAATAACAAACCAATTTTAGTATTAACATAATGGAACATGACATTGATTAAGCCACATAAATATTAAGGTGTATTATGTGAAATCATCATTAAATAATATAACAGTAAGTATATTAACAGCAAGCCAGAATGAAAAAAAAAACATAAGGCCAACAATACTGTTAGTTTAACAGAATATATTAATATTAAATCATAATAATAAATAGCAATAATAAATTAAAGATAAGTAGTGGGGAAAGAGAGAAAAACATACCATTAGTGATGTTGCAGATGATATTCATACACAGACAGCTATTACATATGTATACAGGTGTGCAATGTCAGTTGAAAGTACAGTGACAGCAATTCCTCTATAGATGATGTAGCATATTCATACCTTTCAAGCTGTTGGCATGGGGCAGTAAGGGCACCATTAACCATTAACCACTAACAAATGTAGGTACACAAGTACATGAAACTGTTTCATATAATGTGCATGTACATGACTACCAAGGTGTTCTGTAAATGGATTTGGAAATACATTGCATTCCAGGTAATCATTTATCTGCTAATCATGGATCAGACAGATTGGGCAGTTGTAATTACATTACAAATAATTGTGCCAATTAAGAGGTATGCTTATGTACATTAAGTAGACTAGACAGCCATCATGGCTTAGTTGGCAGGTATAGGAATAGAAATGAAAAGCTGTGATAGCAGGGGACATCTGCAAATAATGTAACATTTATCTGCAGTGACATTAGAACATGCATGCAATTAATACAACCCTACTGCCAAGTATTTGGCACATTAGTTATGACACCACAATCCTGCTTTACACTTTATTGGTATTGCTGCTTAGACTCTGTGAAGTATACACATGATATCTGCCCATAAAGTGGGCTACCTCGCCCATATACTTTGTTCCTGTAGTGGGAGGAAAAGAAAGCATTATGTGACTGAAACTGGCCTGTAGACTGCTTGGACTGCACTGTGGGTTCTGCAATGCATTTATCAGGCAATTACTTTTGCATTCTACACTTATGCAGTTTTACAGTTGATTACAACAACATTAGAACAGACACGCAATTAATACAGCCCTACTGCAAGTATTTTGACGCATTAGTTATGAAACCACAATCCTGCTTTATACTTTGTTGGTGTTGCTGCTTAGAATCTGTGAAGATTACACATAATAGCCCATAAAGTGGGCTACCTCACCCATATACTTTGTTCCTATAGTGGGAGGAAAAGAGGTCTTTATGTGACTGGCACTGGCCTGCAGACAGGCTTGAACTGTAGTGCGGGTTGTGCAATATATTTATCAGGCAATTACTTTTGCATTCTAAACTGATTGCAGTTTTATAGTTGACTGCATTAACATTGGAACAGACATGCAATTAATACAGCCCTACTGCAAGTATTTTGACACATTAGTTATGAAACCCAATCCTGCTTTACACTTGTTGGTATTGCTCCATAGAATCTGTGAAGTATACACATGATATCTGCCCAGAACATAGGCTACCTTACCCATACACTTTATTCCTGGAGTGGCAGGGATATAGAGCATTATTTGACTGAAACTGGCCTGAAGACAGCTTTGAACTATAATATGGGTTGTGCAATACATTTAATAAGCAAGCACTTTTGAATTATGTGATTTATTTCAGTGTTACAGTTCACTGCAGTGAAAGTAGGACACACATGCACTGAATACAGCCCTACAGCAGTTATTTGCACACATTAGTTATCAAACCACAAACCTGATTTACAACTTATTGCTTATTGTTATTGTTTATTGCCCTACAGTTATCATTAAATATCTATACTTATCATGTTCATGGTGCATCCTGGCCAAGTGCCTGGCATGAGATTGCATGGTGCAAGCCCATTCAGCTGCAGCTGTTGGAAGAGAATTACATGATTATGCATACCGGTTTTGCACAGATTCAGTTTGAGCATTTCTAAAGTAATGCCAAATATACTTACATATCTCTAGGTTCTGCCTAGCCCTAGCCTCTTGTACTCAGGTGTCCAAGGTTCCCCTCTTTCTTTGCTTCAGGTCATCATAGTGCTGATGACCATGCTCACCAGAGCAGGGGATATCATTAGCACTGGTAAGATCCCTGGCCAACCAATTCCAGGCTTCACTCTTAAACATTTTGAGCCCTGGTAATCACCCTGCAACATCTGTGGTTCATAATTCTGGGCCAGGAGCCCAACAAACACTCTGGGCTCCTGCATACCCCACCTCTGCACCCAAAAGCTTGCACCCTCACTAACACCACCTAGCATATCTACAGATGGTAAGACTCCAACACATGTTGCACAATTCCTGCCTATTGGCCTTAAAATAGGTTGTTTTCCCACCCTTACACATCATACTGCAACATACAGAAAAATACCACGTTGCTTAGCATCGCACAATCCAGCTTAGCATTGTGTAATCACGCACAAACGTGTTTTAGTGAAGCTTAGCAACACACAAACAGAAGTAGCCATTACTCTTGTTTAAGCAGTGCTTAGCTCCATGCATCTTTTCCTAATGTAACAATTTTGTTTTTAAACAAAAAAATTACATTAAATTAAATAAAATGTATGAATGATGAGAACTTGAACCTAGGACCTACTAATCTTTAGGCTATGATTCTACCCATTTAGATATTTGGATATTATGAAAACGAATATACTGTCACACACATATGACTAACCTACCTGGTAGTGTTGTGCCATGCCATGTAAACAGGCTTAAACAACATAACCATAAATAAATAATTAATTACATCTGGTTTCTATTTTTAGATGTCTGGCAGGTGTCAGCTGTGTATGTGTAAGCATAGCTTGGCACTGCTGTGTTCCGCATCACTTCATGTTGCGCAAATGGACAATAAAAAAACAGATATAATAATTAATTACATCCGGTTTCTATTTTTAGATGTCTAGTAGGTGTATGCTGTATAGATCTAAACAGAGCTCGGCACTGCTGCTCAGCTCACCATGCCTCACAAACGGATATTAAAAATTTTAAAAAAATTAGAAAATGAAAACACAACATATTAATTCACACACATTTCAACACTAGCAGGGTACATTACAGGGATTTTTACCCTGTACATAACATCTGTCCAGGAATTGCCCGGATAATCCACAACCACAGGATAGCCTCTACACTACTGCCTACATGGAGTCAATACGCCTGATAATATGCTCTCACTCAGCAGTGTGCCATGATTAATATACATGGTGTGCTGCTGAGGGGAAACCATGGCCATGTGCACAGGTACATTCCATGTAGGCTCTACACAGAGCCTACAAAGATTTTATTGAATTCTGAGGTTAGAGTTTATATGAGTGTTTGTGGGTTAGGGTAAGAGTTAGGTAAGGAGATAAATTTAACAGTGTATGTATGTGTGTGTCTGAGCATCTTTTTTTAGTGGTAGTGTTATGGAATTTTTTTTAAGGTAAGATGTGGGGTTAGGTTAGGGGCAAGGTAGGGGTTACTAACTTGCTGCAGGATTTGAGGGATACCGTACACATTTCTTCCTTCTAACTGGAACATGTCACCCTCTGCTTTAATTATAGATCATGAACTCTATCTCAGACACTCCTACTCTAGTTTTAAAAAATCAATATCAAACTAATAGAAGAGATTATTAACAATATCTCCCTTGATGCCCCTTTCCCAGTAACAGACAACCTCAACCCCTAGTTCATTCAATTAGGAAATGTCCACATTCTACCTGCCTGAAAGCACATACACAACTTATGTCCCATGAAAAATATGATGTACCCAGTTTTAGAAAATAGCCTGAGCCAGACCAATCCCAAAACATAAAACAATTACAACTAATGCCAATGACTTTAGACCTAACATAATCTTGACAATCCTAGGAAAAATCTTGGAAAAATAATCTACACCAACTTAGCCGACTACATAAAATGTACAGAAAAGTTAATTATGAACAGCATGGGATATGGTCTGGAAGAGGTACTATGACAGCCATATACTGACAGGTAACGTCTTCATTAGTAGAGATAGAGGGCACTAACTATCATAATATTTTTGTCCTAACAAAAGTTTTTGATACTGCTGATCACTCTCTCCTACTCCATACAGTAGCTAGGGTGGGGTGAGAGGGGCAATAGCCCCAGGTGCACAGTGTTGGGGGTGGCCACAGTCAGCTGATCTTGATCTCTCTTTAATGTAATACCTGCTTTTAAAAATATGTTAAAAGGAGGGCTGGTGGCAGGGCACAAAAATGAGACCTGAATGACTTGGGTTGGAGGGAGGGGGACATGTAATGCATCTGGCCACCTGGTAAGTATAGAAAACGAGAAAAGGAACGGACTCCTTGCACCAGCAATCCACCAGATAATAAAATCTGAACGCAATTTTATTGTTTTAACAAGCGTTTTCACCACCAAAACAATGTGGCTTCTTCAGAGAAAAGTATAAAATGAACAATAATGTTAAAGCACGCTCAGTATAAATAGCAAGGTGAGAGGAAATGACATCACATTAGTAAAAAACATTTTTCTATGCAATTAAACTAAATTAAGATACATAAATCTAAGCTTAAAAACTGCATAATCCGAAGTTATGACAGCTAAATGGTTTATATAACCATAAAAATAAAAAACTGTAGTATTATTTTGACAAGGAAGAGAAAAAACTAATTCCATGCCATTTGTAAACAAGTAGTCCATTCTTAAACCAAGGATTAGTAGAGTAAAAATTAGTAGAGTAAAAATCAACTGAAAGCAGGGCAGGAATGCCATATATAAATCATATTGTATAAAACAATACAAAAGTTTAACATATATATACAATCAACACTAACAAACCTTAAAGTAACACTATTAAATAAGTGTTATTGAGTAACCAGTTATTGATATATCCACAATGTATTTCAGTGAATAAGTTTCAAAAAATTAATTTCAAGTAGTTATTATTAACGCCAACTATATACAAACAAGGAATGAAACGCAGTCTGTACAGTTAATAACACTACCTTGAATAACTTCTAAGTCTCAAGACTGCTGAGATGTTACAGTTTTCATTGAGTCCTGGATAACAAAAGGCATCAGTTCTTAACTGCCACTCCAACTCGCGGGTTTCCAAAAGCAATGGAATAGGGCCCCCACAAATGCTAGTTGTTACTTGGTCAATGGCCATAAATGAAAAACAATGGCCTGGGAAGTTGTCCACATGCTTTGCTAAAGCATTGGTGTCAACTTTTTTCTTTATAGCATACATATGTTTGTAGACGCGATCACGCAGTCTACGGTCGGTCTTACCTATGTAGAAGGAGGGGCAGCACTCACAGAAGGCCACATACACTATAGATTTACTCTCACAATTAAGTGGAAATTTTATAGTGTACTTCCTATCCCTTATTCTATAAGTCTGACCCGTCCTGACTTTATGGCACCAATTGCAAAATCCACATGTGGACATACCAATCCGTTTGTTGAACTCTTTACTATGAAAGTCTCTTTGCAAGAGTTCTTTAAGATTGTTGTTCCTTTTGAAAGAAAAATTAGGTGATAAACCCAATTTTTCTATTAAAACAGGACTACTCAAAATAAATTGCCAGTTCTTCCGTATTATAGCCATAATAGCTCTAGAGCTAAAACTGTAAGTGATGACGTAACTCAAAGAAAAGTCACGTCCATTACTAGGACTGATGTTACCAAGTTGTAAGTTAGTTGTACTACTAGATGGTGTTGGCGTGACAGGCACCGAGGGGTCCAATCTAGATTGAATTTGGTGTAGAATAGGTTTAAAGAACCCACTCAACCTCTTTTTAAGAACCTCGGAAGTAAGCTCTTCTATCAAATGTCTCGGATAGCCTCTATTAAGAAACATATTACCGAGCTGTTCACATTCACTCTGGAAGTCGGCCAACGTACTGCACATTCTCCCTGCTCTGACCAGCTGGCCCTTCACAATAGCTCTCTTTTGTTTAAGGGGATGCTGGCTTGAAAAGTGCAAGAAAGAATTGCAGTACGTAGGCTTTCTGAACACATTTGAGGCATAGGCGTTCATACCAACCTCCTTCCGAAGTCTCACATCCAGATAGTCGATATCTGTTACCAAAAACTTAAATATGAATCTTAGAAATTCAGTTGTACTATTTAATGAATCAACGAAGTTACTAGCTTCAGTATAACTGCCCCAAAACAGGATAAAAATGTCATCAAGGTATCTCGTGTAAAGTAAGTAAGTAAGTAAGTAAGTAAGTGGTAAGTATGCCAGCGAAAGGAATATCCGTGTTTTTTTTTTTTGGCTGGGGTTCGGGGGTGCATAGGTCTAATGTAGTAAGCCAATCACTTCCTGCTTTTTACAGTGAAGTGTTTTTTTTTTGTTTGCTCTTCATTTGAAATCTAAATGGGTGGAGCACTTGTTCATAGCATTGGTACAGGCTACTAACTGAACCAGCTACTCTTCTGCTCCCACTATACACCCTAACCAATGTAGCTCTGTGGTTTAAAGATTTAATGTCTTGCAGACATTCCAGGATACAAACTGGATGCACATTCTCTCTCATAGCAGACATGTCTAAAAGTGTCACTGATGGCTTAGTAACATTTCCTATTCTCATCTTTCTTTCTGTTAACAACCTGCCTTGGGATACTCACCAGTAGTCAGATGACATGTCATTTACAGCTCTGGTCTACCATCTGCTGTCATAAAAACAGAAGTTTGACCTTGACCTGTCCATCCTTAGTAACTCACTAACTAGACACAACCTAATACTTAATGTCAAAAAAATAAAACACGGGTCTTCAAAACTCTGTAAAAAGTATTGAAATGTTATAACTTCTATCCCATCTCCTACAGGCAAGACCAGTTACTGAAAGCAGTTCCATACTGCAGATACTTTGGAATATGGCAAGACCCTTCACTTAATCTTCAGTATCACATTCATGTTAATAAAGCAAAAATTAATAAATTACTTTTCTGGTCCAGGAAAATTCCCCACTTCCAGCCATCAACAGTTAAAGCAGGAATAGTTAAAGGAGTTATTCTACATCAACTTGAATATGGTCTCCCACTCATTACTTCAGCTTCAGAAAAAGGACTGTGCTGTTCTACAAAGCTACCTCAAACAATGGTTTACTATGGTAAGGTCAAATTGGGTTCGGTCAAACCCACTTCAGTAAAAGTCTGGAGGCCAAATGGCGACAATGTCGAATTATGACTTTCACCCCTCTCTCAACCCATGTTAAAGCCCGTTTCAAGGTCAACGACAAGTAATATTTTGACAGTGTCAGAATTTGACATTGTCATTTTTGTGTATGTGGGTTGACAATCTCATCATTCGATGGAGTCAAGTTCGACCATACCATAGTAAACCCAAATGACATTTGCCAATTCACTCAACGATCGCTGTAAAGGAAATGCCATTATTTTATACTTGCAAAAGCTCAATGGCTGCTCATAACACAAAAAGTTTCCTTCCCTCTGAGTACCATCTTATGAAAACTGGTACAGGAAGAAAGCTTTCCTTTCCTTGCTCAGAGAATTTCAGAAAGACCTCTGCATTTTTAGATTCTAAGGCCCCTCTCACAAACTATACCCCATCTGTAAATGCCACTATCCAACTTGAAATGCACATAGTATGTTTCTCTGTACTGGCCCCCAGTGTCTGAGAAATCATACCCAAAGGTATTCAGTCATTAGAACCTTCCATTAGCTTCCATAAACAGCTGAAGCACTTCTTACTCAACCAATCCATAGTTCATGGCTTTATAATCAACACTATCACTGACTCTATTCCACAACACAGTTCAGGAACACACCCTGCACTCTTAGTGTTGCCAGCTGCTTGAAGACAGCTAGTTTTCTTCACACCCATCATTAAGTTATTGAACCTACCACAGTAACAATACATCCCTGAACATTACAGATGCAATGCATCTCATTACATAAATAATTACGTAGACACAACCCCTCCTTGCCAAATCTATCCAAGCTCTGACCTTTCTCCTATCACATCTAGGATAACGTGGACAACAAACACAGCTCTAACAAATTTACTTCCACCCTCAAACAAAGTTCCCCTTCATACACCTCTCCTTTTTTCAATTTCATTTTCCTCTTCCACTTCATAGACGCAGCAGGTTCCATCCTTAAAGTTTTTTGTACATTCTCCTATTCCCATCCTCACCACACCCCAGGGGGTTTATTACATTAAGATATCCTTTCCCCTACTGTCTCTAACACCTCATGTACATGCCTCAGTGTAACATAGTGTGCCTTTAGCACTTTTCATAGTTTTCTAGAAGATTCATTAAGTAATACAAAAGCAGTATTCCTTTATCAGTGTTTATAGTGCAGTAAACACTCATTATGTAGTATGGATGCCTTTACTAGTCTATGTACTCTTACTGTAAAAAGTTTAGCAACCTATCATGAACCTTTCACAGATTAATATGACAACTGTTTGTGTATCTTTAGTTGTATTACTGTTTTCTTAATGTAAATTACTGTGTAACCAACTTCTTATATCACCGTGTATCCTTTTTAATCTGGAGGTAAATCCCAGGCTGAGCATGAAAATGATCCACTTGGAGAAGTGCTTTGCCCTGGTCAACAGACAGGTAGATAGACAGATAGACAGATTTATTCCATGAAATTAACAGTATTTTCATACACCAGTCTTTCCCTTCAACTTACTTTACCATACAGACTTCGTAATTCCATTTGCTTCTCCTTTGTTTTTTCAGATTTCAGGAACATCTTCCAAACTGAGTCTGCCCTTACCCTTCCCTAGAGGAGACTCTTCTGTGAAACTCAATCAATACTCAGGAGTTAGGAATCTGAATTCCTCAAAAGGTAAATGAAATACTCCAAGAGGTATCCTTGTTGAATGACTTGGAACATTACATATCTATGGTTTGTCTGTCTGTTTCATAATTAGAAACTCCCCCCTTCCATCGCTCTCTCTCTCTCTCTCTCTGTGTTACCTCTGTCCACTTCTTGCTTAGAAACTCAAATTTCCCCTCAATGACACTCATTCTGGCAAAGGCAATCTAACTAAAATAGCCACAGTACTACCGTAAGTAGCAGTCACTGTGTCGCTATATGTAAGTGTGTTTAAAGCATACTCACCCTGCCCCCCCGCGCGCGCGCGCACACACACACACACACACACACACACACACACACACACACACACACACACACACGGTTGGAATTTGTGTATAACGATCTTGGCAGAAGTCTGCATATTATGGACTGATGGATTGCAAGATTCTCATTCATATTTGGTGTCAAGTATTTTTTATTGTCTAACATGAGTGGCTTATCTTGTGTTCTGAATCTGACACTGAGCAAAGCTTCTGTGTATCTCATTCTACCAGCCCTGCTGGGAATTTAGATTTGCTGACCTTTCTTTATCAGATGCATTGAACAGTTTACAATCTTAGAGTAATTCAGGATAAAATACTTATAGTGTTAATTTAGTTCAGTGAATATTTTTCAAACACTCATATGTGCGTTTGTCTATTTTTTATACTTTATGGAAATAAATGTATTCTATAATACAAATGTAGAAATAGCTCACTGAATGTGATTCTCTGAATAAAGCTTCAGTGAAACTATTGTACTAAAAATTAATGATTTTTCAAGCCACATTACTCTAGGATTATCTGAAAAGGTGAAATATTTTTTTCTAAGCAGTAAGCAATGGGCTAACCTCTGAGTAAATTATTTAAGGATCATACTGGCATCAACGTAAATTTAGTTCAGACAGAAGTTATTGTTTTTAGCTTTTTTTGCACAATTGTATTCATCAGATTGGTTTATCAGAGTGAAATGTAGAAGAATCTGCTTTTGATAAACTTTTTTTGGAACCATTCAGTACGTAATTTTTGATACAAAGCATGTTCAACATATCTCTGTTATGTCAATAATGTGCCATGCACCCTTTAAGTTATATTCCAACACTCATTTAATTTAAAAACAGGCTTGTGCTGACAATTGCCTGTTTTTTATGAGAATCTTTGAGTGTATTTATCTTAAAGCAACACTCTATGAATCATTATTAATATTATATACAGTTCTGTACATGTAGGACAGCTTTTAAGTAAAAAATGAGCTTTTGAACTTTTGTTCTACTATGATGCCATTATATTTCATGAGGAGTCAGTCATATTTCATAGGGTAGAGACAGTCTGTAAAAAATGCCAAACCACACATGCTGACCCTTGGTATCTTTCTCCAAAGGATAGAAAATTTGGTAAAATCTGGGTAAAACTGGTTAGGCTTGTAAGGGCTGTTCAGCCATTAGCCTAGTAATCGCCTATAAACATATGAACCTATGTGTTACCCCAATGACTATACACTCAAACTATGATGCACATTTGAGACATACAACTCAAACAAAGGCTTATCCTATCCAGTCATATCTAACCTTGTGAATGGCCACTACCATCACAGAATTTACTAAGCCAATAGTGAAGAGAAGTAAACTGCTGGGTCTTTCTTCTACCTCTCTCTCTCTCTCTCCGTCTCACACACAAACACACACACACACACACACACACACACACACACACACACACACACACACACACACACACACACACACATACACACAAAATTTAAATTCAGCAATCTACTGCATATATTTGGGATTTGTGTTAGAACCGGAGTACCTTGGAAAAACCCACAGAAATCACAAGGAGGACATGAAGACTCTGTACAGAAGGTACCCAGCTGTGAATCATGCCAGGAAAACATCCTATTGTCACTCAATGATGATATTCAACACACCATTGACCTGCCCAAAACAACGATACTCCACCAATACTACTGGAAATATGCCAAGCTATTTTAAGTTTCACAGGTAAAGCAGGCTGGCTTTAAACATCAAACCATCTTTGGTGAATTACCCATAGATTGAGTGAGTATGAGTATCGACGTGCAGGAATGGCTTCCTCAGTATTTTTGTTTTTTTGGGTTGATGGAGATGACTGTAGCACAACGGGAGAAAGAAAGTGATGGTAAAGGAATCTCATTTGAGACACTGGATAGCATGCTTTCTTTCAGTCCTTGAACACTAAGATGATGGGTGATTGTCACTGTTCCATAATGGATAAGATGGCATCACTGGATTGAACACTCCGATTATCATTAGTAAATCTGAATTTAGATTGCTAAATTTATCACTAAGATTACAGAAAGGGATGGAACACAATTCAAAAAAACTAAGCTGTGCTTGTATTTTTGCTGTATAAATGATTTCATGAAGAGAATGTTGGTAGGCTAAACATTTGGCAATGTCTGGTATCACCCAGACTAGGAGAGCTATCAGTGTATGCAAATGAGCACTCAAAATATCATTAAGTAAAATGAACTGCAGCCAATATACAGCTGAGATGGTTGCTCATTTCCAATTGCTTTTTATTTCTCATTTTTAAGACTTTTCATTCAGATTTACTAAGGTAAGTCAGTTTATGACTGTTTATTCATTGCCAAAAGAATGATTGTGCTTATTGGAGTTATTCACATTTCTAAGTGAAAGCATCAGGAAGTCAAAACAAGGCTCACATACCTTAGTGCTGCATTTCTTCTGATTATTTTATCTAAAATGAGGTACCCATGAGCAGGTCTGCAGTGACAGTGTCCTGATATATTGAAGTAACATATTTCCAGGTAAGCACATTTAGGGTGCAAAGATGATGATATATATAAAATTGTCCTTTAATAAAATTTAGAAAACTTAATTTATTGTTCATGAAACATTTTGTTTAAACAACCTGCAAATATTTACTAATATAATGATGACATGATTGTCTGTATGTTATGTCTAAGGAAATGATAAGCTATTATTTGCAATATTGACAGTAGTATTTATACTTATATAAATACAGCTGCTGTAGGGTAAAATTTGGGAACTTACAATACATAGAGAGGTTGATGAGCATGGTATTGTGGGAAGGATCTTTCAGTACAGCCACTAGTTCTCCATTTTGGGTAGGGTCAGTTGAGGTAATATGAGCACCTTATAAAGTTACTTGCTGGTGCTTATGACAATAGTTGTATGAAGCATGGCCACATGAGAGGAGGCCCTGTTGTAGACCAAGTACATACAGTATATGAGGGAATATAGCTCTTGGCTTACCTATGAAGACATGCAGAACCCATTGGATGAGCCAGAGATTGTCACAGAGCAAGGAAAGTCTGGTATATCCTGTCATGCTTGCTATTACTACAACCTAAAGAAGACCAAGTAGTTTAGAAAATGGATAGCTATATCATCAACCATGAAAACTGTTTCCTTACTAAAACAAGCACAAATATACTCATACACCACATTATTTCTAGGTGTTTGTTTAGGTTTGCCTTCGGGCCTGATTTGCTGCTGCTTCATAAAATGTTTAATCGTTCCATTGTATGGCAGCCTCTTAGCTCACAAAGAAGAGTGTAATCTGCCCTGGCAGTCTTTAAACACACTAGTACATTAATTTCTACTGCTAGCTTCTAGTAAAGCAGCATATTATCTCCATAAACTGTGGTCACATTTGGACCTGAAGCTAACAGGAAATAGATAACTATTTCTTATATTCAGGGGATGGTCATACTTCAGGCTGAGATTAAATCCCCCCTGCTAGGAATCATTCTGTAATGCCAAGTAGGTGGTTTGGCAGTTTATTTCTTGTGAAACTTTATTTAAGGGTCCTGTCATTTCCATTTTTTTCAGTTTATGCACCTAAACTTTGATTTTCTATATAGTATGCATATCTCCACTACCTCATAAAGTAAGACACTAAATATGCACAATTCTTTCTTGAAAATTGTTTCACACCATATCTATGTAATACCAGACATAACCACATAAAAAGAAACATTTATGATCCCCAAATAAAACTGTACATTACACAGTTTGTGTCATTAAACACTATAATTGTACTCTGTAAGTACAAACTGTATGCCATTTACTGATTGTCTTAATATATATTAAATATCAGTGGCATATTCATGTTATTATTATTATTATTCATTTTATTTTACTTATTTGATATTTGTTTACCTGACTGGGTCTACAGAACCTGTTTTCAGCAGAGGCCCAGGGAGAAAAGCTCCACATACAGTAAATACAAATACAGTATAATCCAATACAATAAAAATTACATTAGAAATACTATACAAAAATAAGTTGAAAGAACAAACTATGTTACAAGATGTTGCGATATATTACTAAACATTTAGACAATTCTATAGAGTTAAAACATTATAAACAATAATAGTCATTCTCACCATATATGATGTAGATAGTGTCCAAAAAATAGTATGTAAAAGTTAGTGATGCAAATAGACAGTGAGAGAGTTAAGAAGAACAGAAGCAATACAGTCTGAGCAGTAGCTTAAGGATATGGTGTAGAAACAGAGAAGGAGTTAGAAGAGCCTTAGGATCTTGCAGTCTGTGAGGGACTGAAACGTGACAGAAGAGGACAATGAGGCTAGTGTGGAAGAAGAGGAAGACCTGAGCATTAGGCAGGCTTTATGCAGGAGCAGATCCATGTAATTTTGAGATGATTTTTTAAAGAGGCTTTGAAATGGGTTAGGCCAGGCATAGACCTGGTAGCTAGAGGTAGTGAATTCCAGAGTATAGAGACAGAGTATGAAAACAGAGGGTCTATATTAGAACACTGAAGTTTCAGAACTTCAGATGTTCTAATATCAACCCCTAGTAACCAAAAACTGATAACATAGAAAATTCAGAACAGCAATTTTTTTCCTAGGGAATAAATTTGCTGTTCCAAAACACATACACATAACACAAACACACGAAACAAACAGCAATCCTTACACATACACCTAAAATCTTACATCTAACCCCACACTAAACTGTACATACATCACTATCTACCCACTTACCTTAACCCAAACCCTAACCCTAAGGTCCGTCACTATCGCACACACACCTCACCCGCGCCCTAACCCTAACTCACCTACCCCACCCTAACCCTCACGTCCACAATTTGCACACTTACCTGACTCACTCCCTAACCCTAACTCACCTAACCTGCCCTAACCCTCACGACCACACAATCGCACACTTTCCTGATCCCGACCCGTAACTTTCCACCACAGTGCTGAAAATAGTGAAGAGACAGGAACAGGCAACCAAATTCTTTCCCTACGAAAGAATTTGGTTTTCTGAAACTTCGCTATTTTCAGCTTTCGCTTATTAGGGGTCGATATTAGAATATTCAAAGTTCTGAAACTTCGATGTTCTAATATAGACCCAATACAGAGAGTGACCTGGTTTTCTTGTGGATTTTGAGATAGCAAAGTGATTTTTTTCTTCTGATCATAGGGATCAATTTGGTGTGTAAGGTGTGACTAGATTGGCTAGTGCAGGGCTAGTGTAGCCATGAAAATAAGGTGGTGCAAGGTGGATAGCTGAATAAAGGAAAGTTGGTTGGGGAGTTCAAGCCAGTTTAATTCTAGGAGTAGTTTACAGTGGTGTGTGTGTGTGTGTGTGATATTTAGAGTTTGTGGCAAACTTTGCAACTTTGTTATAGCACTGTTCCATCTTGCTTAGGGCAGGGTAGTTCGTAAGTTAGTTAAGATGAGACACCATACAGAAGGGAGGGAAGTAAAAATTTTTTGCAAGGGTAGTTTTAGTTGTTGCAGTAAGGAAATGTTTGTTTCTATACAAGAGTCCCAGTTTTTGGTGAGTTTTCTTTATATTTTGCTGTATATGAAGGTCAAATGAAAGTTTATTGTCAATGATAACACCTAGACATCTGGTTTCCTGCACTATTTCTATGACAGTGTTGTCAGTTGCAAGGATGTTGAAATGATCAGTGACAGTGGAGGTGTTTTTGGAATGAAAGAGTACTACTTTTGTCTTCTTTGCATTAAGAAAGAGTTGGGCATTTCTTAGCCAGGATTCAACTGCAGTAAAGGACTGTTGAGTTTTTGAAAGTAGTTCTGGTAGTGCTTGAGCAGTACAGATTATGGTGGAATCATCAGCATATTGAATGAGGGTCTCCGGGTGAGAGGCAGTGTGAAGGTTTTCTGTGAAAATGTTAAAGAGTAGGGGTCCTAGGATTGAGCCTTGAGTGACTCCAGTAGTGTTGTTGAGAAAGGGTGAGATTTTATTGGACCATTTCACTGCTTGGTTATGATCCTTGAGGTAGCTCTGAAACCATTTTACTGTGTTATGTGAGAAGTCTAAGTTAGACAGTGTGTTTAATAGTAAGGGGTGAGACACTGTATCAAAGGCCTTGGAGAGATCAAGGAATACTGAGGCTGTATAGCATCCTGCATCTCTGGCCTTGTTCATGTTGTCTGTAAAAGATAATAGAGCTGTAGCTGTGATGTGACTAGGTTGGAAGCCATGTTGGTTTTTGGTAAAAGGGTTGTTTTGCAATAGATATTGCATTATCTGCTGATGGATACCTCTCTCAAGAATTTTGGATATGGGTGACAAGACCGATATAGGATGGAAATTGGATGGATCAAATGAGTTGCCTCCTTCATGGATTGGAGTGACGTTAAGTTGTTTCCATATGGTAGGTAGTTCTGATTCAGACAAAGACCTATTTAGAAGGATACTGATTGGGTAGGTGACTGAGTTAGCAGCCAGTTTGAGGTAGTGTGTTGGAAGATTGTCAGCTGAGGTAGAGCAGGGTTTTCGTTTTTGTAGCAGTTTCTTAATGGTGTCAGTGGGTATGGGCTGAAATGAGAATGGGGTTTATATGACATTTTGTTGAGTTGGGGGATTAATAATGACAGGGTTAGAAATAGTTGATGGTCTGGAGTCGGTGTCTGAATAGGTTAAAGGGGGGGGGGGTCCAGCATTAGGGGGTTTTAGTTAGTAGGTCAGAAATTGATTTTATGAAGTGCTTGTTAAAGTTTTCGACTATTTTGAATGGAGGGGAATCAGGTGATAGGTGTGCTCTCCATTTCTTCCAGGGTTAAGTAGGGAAGATATGGAGTGCCAAAATTTACTGGGGTTGATTTTATGCTGGATTTGAAGCTGGGAATAATATGACTTATCTCTGTTGATTAGTTTTGTCACTTTGTCACATAGTGCATTGAAATTAGCATGATTTTGTTCATTTTTGTTTTGTTTCCAGGTTGACCAGGCTGGGTCCCTTTGTTCATCAGGTGTTTACATTTCTTAGAGACCCATGGTGCTGAGTTCTTTTTGATTCTTTTCATATGAATGGGAGTTAGTGTATTAAGTATGTGAAGGAAGGTGTTATTAAATATAGTACAGCATCATTAAGGATAGTTGTTTAAGGGGTGTCCAGTCTCTTTCATGTAGGAGATTGTTGAATTTATGCTGACAAAAATTAGTTGAGTTCCTAACCGATTTTATAGTGAGTACTCTTAGGTGTTGGGGTTTGTTCTAAGGGAATACGCTGGTAGATGATCGCTAAGGGAGCTAGACAGTGTACCAGAAGTGGGGTAATTGGCAGGATAGGATACTAGGATCTGGTCTAGAGAGGATTGTCAGGTAAGATCTTTGCTGTATCTTGTTGGGAGTATTGATAAACTGAGAAAAAACATACAGATTTATACTATTTGTGGGGGAGT
Source organism: Protopterus annectens (assembly GCF_019279795.1). Taxonomy (NCBI): domain Eukaryota; kingdom Metazoa; phylum Chordata; order Ceratodontiformes; family Protopteridae; genus Protopterus; species Protopterus annectens. Next base: position 782,679,448 of record NC_056735.1, read on the forward strand.
TGGAAGCTATGGTTTGCCAATCTATATTTATGTCTCCTAAGATTATTGTTTCAAGGTTTACTTTTTGGGATGTCCAAGATAAAATATTTTCCAACACTAGTATATTGTTACCTGGTGGGATATATATTACTATTACGCAAATTCTTTTTGATGTGTTGAGGTTCAAGAAAAGAGATTAGTACCGCAGCATTGGAAAAGATGGGTATATTACTGGTGTAGGGTGTGATGTTGAGTGTAGAGGGATATATAAGTGCTATCCCTCCCCTTTTTTATATCTATTTCTTCTGGTTATTGCAATGTTTGGAGGTATTATTTCTGAGTCTTTTATATTGGGGTGTAGCCATGTTTTGGTAAGGGCTAGTATGTCAGATTTATTTTGATCAATCCAGGCATGCAGTGAGGCTATTTAATTACATATACCTCTAAAGTTCAGTGTAAGTATTTTTAAATCTTTGGGTTTACTCTTGTTTTTAGAATTAGAGGGTGGGCCAGGGTTAGGATGTATGTCTCCGCATTTGAGCAGATAGGTAATGAGGAATGAGTACCATGGGAAGTGTTTTTTATTCCTAGGTGATGGTATTGGTGTCAAGTGTGGTTTCATAGGAGGTGAGGAGGGCAATTTGTGGCTTGAATAATATGGGAGAATATAGGGGAAAAGCTGGGAGGAGATATGTGAGAAGCTGTGCTGTCTATTGGGGAGAGGGTTGAAGGAGGTTGTTGATACATATTGGTGTCTGGGGATATGACAGGATATAGCTGCAGTGAGGTTGAGAATTAAGACTGAAGAGGCTAGGCAGGTTAGGAGGAGCATGTCAACTGTGGTAGTGGGTTTAAAAATAGTAAAAGAGGTATTTGTGTGTTTGAATGTAATATCAGGTGTAAATAGAGATTTTTATAATGTGATATGTGTGCAGCTGAAGGTAAAGTTGGAAATGTTTTGACTTCAGAGTGGGCTTTGACAATGTGCTTATGTGTTTTGCCTTGCAGTTTGTGATAAGGAGGAGTGGGGAAATGTGACTGGTCAGTAGAAAAATTATGGTGCAATGTCAGTTTGTGTGTATAGCAGAAGAGAAAGTGGTACGCCTGGAGTTAATGTAAGACAGATTGAGGTGGTGATTGTATTGTGATGGTAAAGTAGAGAAAGATGCAAATAATTATAGTACAGGGGATGAGAATTTAAGGTGATGGATGTAAGGGAGAGCAGATAAGTTTGGCTAAATAAAGAAAGTAAGGTGTGAATGAAATATGGGTGTGGATAAGGTAGAGTTGTATTTAATTGGATCATAGGAATGAGGGGGTGGTTTGCTTAGGATAAGAGTAGAGGTGCTGGGGTGGGTAGGATATGGGGGAAGGGTGGGTGTGCGGACATAACAGAGTGGGAAGAACCCCCCCCGATGTTTTACCACCATAAATAATCAGTGAGGTAGAATGTTCATGGATACAAAGACAAGGTGTCTGACCTCTGAATACTTGACTCAAGTCACAGCATCTAATTTTATAGTTATCAGCATTTCAATGTCTTTCCAGGGATATATTACACTGATAAGAGTAAATTATGCTGAAGTATTAATGTAGCTTCAACTTCAGCAGTAAAAGGCCTGTGAATATGGGTGATTAAGTGGGGTGGGGATTTCCTTCAAGCAGAGTCAACACTACAAAACACACTAATGCATGACTTAACAAATTAAATTATTAGTTCGAGTCTTGGAAATTGCCTTACATAGATTTAACTCAGTATATTTGTTCCTTGTGAACCTTTACAACTGCAGGTGAAATTCAGTTGTGCAAGATCTTTAGGTAGTGGGATAAGATAACTTTTGCAGCAGTAGTCAGACTTACATATACTTGTTTCACTGGAGGAGAGAGATAGAAAGTTAAGCATTTTTTGATGGCTGAACTAGTTAAGTACAGTACTATTTTTCTATACTCATCCACATTAAGTAATGTTTGTCAAGAGCAGTGCACTATATTTCACAGTTGTGCATTTCAGCTTTCTAGCCTTTAAACAAGACAATAAGCTTACAGGAGATATTTGTAGGTATGCAAGGTTGTGATTACTAAAAATGAAAATGGTGGCTTCCACAGTATAGAAAGGCATAAAGAAAATAAACTAAACTAACAAAAGATATGTTGCTGCATGCAATGGGTTACTGAGATGTAGATTTACAGGTGTTAGAGGGACAGGTAGTAAGCCTATCTGTTAGTTCTCACTCTTTGCTACACAACATACAGTCTGTAAATCTGATATTTAAGCAGTTAGAAAAGGCAGCCAGCTAGAGTGTAACATATGTGAAAAAAGGAAGCAACCCTAGCCAATGAAAAACTCTTCACAAACAGAAACTCTCATATATTAACAATCACCTACATTATCTAGTAACTGTGCTGTTCATACAAACATAAAAACAGGCTTTACAATAGAAGCATTTAGTAGAAGTGAGCTGAAACATATATACATAACAAATGTATGCACTACAGATTAGCAGGGAGAAAAAAAGAAAAAAAAAATCACTAAGCCAGATGGCAACAGACTACAGACTTACTTGCTGTGACTGCAGTACAAAAAAAATGAAGGTTTCGCTGAATTCTACTGTAAAACACATAGCCAGTATAAACTTGCTAATATAATTGCTAAATATTAAACAGCAGGAAGACACTTTGTTGCTACTACGCAGCCTAGATAAAAAGTCAGTAGATATATGCTGATATATTTACTACACATTAACAGTAAAAGACACAACACTTAGCCAAAATTAAACAAAGTGAAATCTTAGTTGTATTTCTCTAATATAAGTTTGAACCAAAATGAAATAAACTATAACTGTTAAGAAAATACAAGAACCCAATGTACTTCCAATGTACTTTTGTGTAGAGTAAAGCAGCTGGATGGAGAGACAACTTAGGACATGGGGTAGTGAAGTGACTCTGAATGTGAAGCCACAAAGGCAAAAGTAGTGGGAGAACAAGCTGAGGTGCAGGGAGAACCAGTCGATTCCTTCAGTGGAAAGCACTTACTCCCCTAGAAGGTTTTACCACAATAAACAATCAGTGAGGTAGAATGTTCATGGATACAAAGACAAGACGTCTGACCTCTAAAAATTATTATTATTATTACTACTATGTTATCTGGCCAAATGTTAAGGTAGTAGATGAAGGTTTCATTTAAACCAGCCCGGCTACCTGGTTAATAATTTATATAAATGAAATAAATGCATAATGACCTCTAAATATCTATTTGTAACAGAATATCATGTAGATATTGCATTTGATTATGATGTGGAATCCCAACACCATTAGATTGAATTATGGGCCCAAATAAACGATGATTTTCAAAGTTATATGGTCAGATCAGATTCATAAAACTTAGCCATATCATGCTAAGTGAGTTTGCATGATAAGCAGGGATGAGCAAGGTAGGTGCAATTCAGAAACATCTCTACATAATGTGGATAACTGAAATAATATAGATGATTGTAGTAGATGCTAATAACTGCATAATGAAGTATTGTGCATGATGAGTAAAAATAAACATAGCAGACTGATTCAGAAACATTTAAACATTACACAGTGATGCTGTGCCCACCTTAAATTTGTATACAAACAGATGTAAATAATGTTAGGGGTTGACTACCACCACTGCAAACTTGCATGCGCAAGTGGATCTCATGGCAGCCACTACAGTTGATAGTGCATGACATCACTTGTGACAGATGGTTTTCAAGATGGGTCTAACATTCCATGCCCTACAGGACAGTGAGAAGTAGGCAAGATAGTGGACCATTACTGTGTGAACAGGGGCACCACACAAACAGTGGATGTGTGTTGGTCTCATCTGCAGGCTGATGGGAGATGTGCATTACCCATCCCAGTGGCCATGAAGTTATGCGTTGTCTTATATATACTAGTTACTGAGACATTTCAGTGACCTACAGTGGACATAGAAAAGGTATCACAAGCACATGCTTCCAGAATTCTCCATCAGTTCCTTGATGTCATGCTTTACCATGTGTGGGAATACACGTGGTTCCAACATACCCAAGAAGAGAGAACAAACACCATGTAGGACTTCTTTGCTTTAGCCCACTTCCCTGTGGTACTGGGGACCATAGACTGTACTCACATTAAAATAAAGGTACCAATTGGTGAATTGAGGAATTGCATGACCTGTAAACAATATCAATCCATCAGCTGTCTAGTGGCTTGAAATACACACAGCATCTTCTACATTATGTGTGTGGAACACCCAAGCAGTTTTCATGACTCTCACATATAACACACCTGTGACCTCTATTAACATTCTGCAAGGGATGACTCTCCACAGAGCCTGATGGGTGCTGCTACATATGCCCTTTAACCCTGGCTCATGACACCTATTGGAAATATGACAGCAATTCTAGCTAGGACTTAAACGTATACAGCACACAACAGGTAGCCTTGTATAAATAAGTTTTGTGAAACATAATACATACCTTAAACAAACAGATAATTGCTATGTAGCAAAAAGTACTTTACTGAGGATTCAATCCACTCAACTTCGTCTATAGCACAATATTGACATGAGGGTGTTGTTGCACTTATATCTTGCAGACTCCCCCTCTGGCTGCAAAGATTATCCTCATTAAAGTTCATCTAATTAGAGTTTCTGCTTACTTGCATCTGCACAATGAACAGACCTGAAAAATGTCATGCAGTTACATACAATGCTGAGCATTTACAGTAAGCCCTGTGCATGTTCAGGAAACTAAGTCTGCTAAGTTAAACACAACTGTATTGCATAATTAATCATCTTAAGATGGATTAGCTTTTGAGCATTTATTTTCAGCACCAAATATGGGGAAGGAAGACTGATATTTTTCATAGGTTCATAGGTTGGTGCTAGGCTATTAGCCCTAGGGTCTATACAAGCCTAGCTATAACAATTCCCTGGCTATTTCTTCCCACAGTATTTACTTCCCAGGACCCCTGTCTAGCAGGACGACTGACATGATCCCCGGGGTGAATTTCTTATCGAGTCTATATCAGATGAATGAAAAATCCATTCATCAAATACGTAAAGATCGAAGCTTCATGGAAATCAAAAACGATGTTGTAGGGTCTCAGTACAGTGAGGCTTAGGGTATTTGCCCTTTCCTCACTGTAGTGTGATCTTGGAGTTAGAATATGTATTTAGCAGAGGGTGTGGGAGGCACAGCCCCCCACAATACCGATTCCGATTTCTGTGACATTTCGATCATTACGTATTTGATGAACGGATTTTTCCTTCATCTGATATAGACCCTTTCCTATCTCCCATCCAATCATCAATGTTCCTTTTGAAGAGGGCCAAAGAGGCGCTCTGCTTGACATGTATGGGCAGTCTATTCCAGAGTCTGGGGAGTCTCTGGGTCAGGAACCTATCCCTCCAGCATGTTTTGTTCATTGTGTTGACAAGGTTTAGATCCGCAGAGCGTGTGTCTCTGAGGGATTGGGATTTCTTTAAGTGTAGCATGTCCAACAGCTCTGGGTTTGACATGGCCTTGTATGTTAAGCAGAGATTGCCTTTGAGTAGACGATATGTGACAGAGTATAGGTGGAGTTTTTTTAGATGGTCAGCATGGGCATCTACTTTTGGTCTGTGATTCTTTTAGTGAGGTATTTCTGTGGCCTTTCCAGTTGTTGCAGATGTCTTGAGAGGTACATACCAAACAGGACGTTGTATTCTATAATTGGTCTAATGAGTGATGAGTACAGTGGGAGAATGACCTCCTTTTTTCTGGATGAAAAGCATTTCGTGATGAGGTGTGCCACATAGAAGGATTTCCTGACTGTTGTGGCAACGTGGTTATCGAAGGTGAGACCACTGTCTACCTGTGTCCCTAAGTCTCTTATCACACTTTCAATGTTTAGTGTACTGCCACTTATGTGGCAATTCATGGGTACATGTTTTCTCCCAAAGGGGATAACTATACATTTCTTGGCGTTGAGCTTGAGCCCATGGCTCTGGCACCAAGCATCTGTTTCAGTAATGCCTTTTCCCACCTTAAAGTGTCACTGGAGCCTTTCACAATACAGAACCTGTATTACATTATATTATATTATATTATATTATATTATATTATATTATATTATATTATATTATATTATATTATATTATATTTTCTTGGCATCCATCATGCAAATGCGATTCTCCTCAGTATCCATCAGTGTGTCAAGGATGGCAAAATTAAGATTTATTTTGGGTGCCAATTAAGTACCATTTTTTTTTTAATCTTTGAAGGACAGAGACTTATGGCTAGTGAAGTAGAAGGTTGTCTTCTTATTAGACCAAATAAGTGGTATGTGTGGAGGAGTCCAAGATTTTTCTGGACATCCTTGTTGAGCAATACAGCTATATGCTGCTGTAGGAGGGCTGTACCAGATCTAGTAGAATTTGGCCAAAGCTGTCACTCATGTTACTGGTATCCCACACATGGGATAACAGTTCCATAACCACTCTAGTGACTTAAGTTGCCAAAAGTCTGATTTCCTTTGCTGATAGAAGGCTGAAGTTAGAGGAAACGTCACCAAATATGTATTGTCAGTATAACATAATTTACCTATCCATACACTCTGTTAATGTCTGACACCAAACAGCTTTTTATTATTCTCCTTCTTTATCTACAGCTCTTAATGAGATTGACAGGAATCAGGAGATGCAGAGGGAACTACTGGAGTGATTATGAGAGCAGTGGAGTAAGTACAGCTTATGCTGTGATAGATGTGTACGTTTGAATGATGACAGGTAGCAATTAAAATACTGGCAAATTAGATTTATAGAGCAGGAGAGCATCTTTACTGGCATTCCATACTGGAATTACTACAGCTGGGTCAAAGGAGAATGTTCTTTGATTCTGCTCTGTATAGCTGGAGACGTGGTCTGTCATGTTAAGTGCATGTGCACTTAAATGGCTGTGGGTTCAATCACCACACAAACATAAAGCAATTGCTGTTTTCAAAGACTAACTGTCATAATAGTTAAACTATTACAATTACATATACAAAAGTTAAACTGTTAAAATAAATGTGTAGGTCCTATGATAAAAACATTATTAAACTTTATTATATTTTATGAGACGGAAAACATTAAGAATGCCATTTCATAATTTTAGTTTGTCTCTTCCCTCACTCTCTTTGGCCATATCCTTTCTCTTTTCATATTATTTATAATTTTAATTGTTCTCCATTTCTGTTACAATTATATCCTGTAGCACAGAAACCTGAAGCAATCGCTCTGGCATGGCCTGTCATTATCCTTTGAGTGTCAGCAGTAGTATTACCACACCACTAGAGTCACCCAGCACATCTGGGTCCCAGTCTGCCAGAATTACCTCCATACTTCCTGCCCTATCTGCCCCATCTGTATAATGTATCTATGTCCCTGTGGATGGTGCAGTAGTGCCATCTAGGAACACTGCAGTGAAGGTGTAGATTTTGTCATCCATCAGAGCTGGGGGAGGTACCATACAATAGGTTCAGTGCCCACAGCAGCCATATTAAGACCATGCTTCAGCAATTTTCAGAGCTGATTCTCTTTCCAGTGCACCTGCAGTTCCAGAGGAAGTGCTGAATTATGATAGCTCCCAGGCTGAGTAATTTCACACTGTACTGAAACTGATAGATAATGCATCACCAAACAGTCTTTCCTATCCCCATATATGGAGTTCTTTCCCTTCTATATCTGTAATCACTCCTGTTATGGCATGCCATCCACCCTTTACCATTGTCTGCCCTCAGTTTATCTGATGTCTCCTTTATCATTGAGTTCCCCCTCCATCAGTGTGTTACCGTACACCCTGTCAGTCATGCCTGTATTCTCCTGCTACTTAACCTTCCCACTCTTCCCTGCCACTTGCATCTGTGAATTCCTCCCCCAACATTCTTCACCCAAACATAAAAAAGGGCTCCTGTACTATAAAAAATGACATCCCACATATAACTTTGAACTTCACACATATTTCAGTAATGCACACATATAGTTTGCTTCAATTGAAAATCTTGGAAAGCATGTTACTTTGTCACATTATTCATAATTTCATCCCCCCCCAAAATTTTAAAAGATTTAATAAAACTAGATTATTTAGATAAAAGTTTTAGAGATATGGTTCTGTCCCATTTGCATCCTGATTGTTCCTGAATTACACTTCTTATATAGAATTTTAAAATCATTTTACGTGTTTCACAAGTATAATACACAGATAATTTCATGTAAGGGAAACTTAAAAATATTTTAGAGCTGGGAAACTTGAATGGAGAGAGTAAAGTAGTGCAGAATGAGGTGGGGGATATACAATGCATTTTTGGGTGTTAAGTTCAAGGCCATGGTTTCAACACAAGTCATTGGTCTCAGTGAGGCCTTTCTGTAGGATGTCTGTATCATTTGGGGAGTTAATAATGGCTCCCAGCTTGCAGTCATCTGTGAACTTGGTCAGCCCGAGCCTCTTTGTGTTGGCCTGGACTTCTGAGAAGTAGATGTCAAAGAGGAGAGGACCCAGGGCCAATCCTTGTTGAACTCCACTCGTGACTGGTTAGCAGTCTGATTTGGAGTCCGCTACTTTCACACTGTGTGTTCTGTGTACCAATTTGCATCCCACCTAGTAATATAGGGGTTGATGCCTAGTTTGGTGAGTTTATCAATAATTCTTGAGTGAGGAATGGTATCAAAGGCCTTGGCCAGATTGAGGTAGGCTGTATGCACTGCCTTACCTTCATCCATAGCCCTGGTGACTGACACAGAGGAGTCAACCAGGTTAAGCAGGCATGCTCTTCCTTTCACAAAGCCAAATTGTGTGGGGTCTAGAGTCTGGAGATATCCTATACCTTTGTTAATCAGGTCCATGATGATGCACTCCATAGCTTTACATATCAGACTCGTCTATCGCTAATGGGGCGATAATTCCCAGGATCTGTAGTCGCTCCTCCTTTATGGAGGGATGACTGTAGCAGTGTGTCATTCAGTAGGGACAAAGACAGAGGTGAGACTGTGACTGAACAGAGCACACAGATGTGGTGCCAGTTCACTTTGTAGTTCATGTAGAACACAGCCAGGGATATTATTGGGTCCCATGGAAGTTGCATCCTTGGCCTTGGACAGTGCAGCTTTAACCTGTGCTGCAGTAATTCTGGGTGCCTGGCATTCTTATGGTATTGTGATTAGTCCTTTAGGAGGGGAGAGAGGGGTAAATATGCCACTGAATCTGTCAGCCAGTATGTTGGCAATATATGTTGGCTCAGTATAGGAGGTACCATTGTGCAGTAACTAATCCTTTAGGATTTAGAATTAGCTGAGTTATTCAGACAGGTTTCTATAGATAAGAAGTTGTCATGTGTAAGCTGTTGGAGTCTTGGCAAGGTTGGGTTTGAACAGATCTAGGTAAACTCATCAGCATATTGGATGATGGTGATGGGTTTAGCAGCAGACTGAAGGTAATTTACAAGTATACTAAATGGTAGAGGGACAAGTTTTGATCATCGGGGTACTCCGACAGTAACTGGGAGAAAATATGAATATTGTGATTGCCATTTGATTGTTTGAAATCTGATAGATAACTTTGAAACCAGCATAGGGGATTTGGGTTAGGTTGAGCTCCTGAACACAAGTCCTAACTCAGAGTCTTCTTTCTGTAGTCATATGTTGTGTGACAGTTGGCAGAAATCAATGTCAATGACCAACACAATACACTTAGTCACAAAACTCAACTTTAGCAAGCTCATCATGTTTAATTAATTTTGAGTATGTAAAAAAATATATTTTTTCCAGCTTTTTTTAGATACCATCCCCTCTCTAAATCCCATAATTACCAAGAGCTTTTCTTGTCTGCTTTGTCTGGAACTACACAGGTGCCTAACATCAACACAAGATTAACCAATAAGATTGCAAGGTGTCTGTGTAGCTCCAGTTAGAAGCAGATGAAATTAGGCAGTTACATTCAGTTCTCAGCTCTCAGACACAGCATTAGTATAGCAAGATAAGTGCCGTTATGGAGCTGGAGTTTCATTTAGAGCACTGATTCTTCTTGCAAATGTAACTGAGGTACAGGTACATTTTTAATATTTTCACGTCTGTCATCTGGATGTAGGCAAACAACAATGATTCTAATGGCTGGGCATTAACGATAATAACTGACCATTCTGTCGTTTGCTTACAACTAGCAACATGGCTATAAATCCTGGGTGTAGGACTGGCAGTGGAAACATGTAAATTACTCAACTGTTGTTTGCTCAGTTTGAGCTGTGAACATGAAAAACAAAATAGGGGAACATTAAAACAGGAAAGTTAGTGGTCATCTACAATCAGAGTTTCCCTGCACTAGGACCCACTGCCTGACTTATTGACTGATTATTGTGCTTATTTGTGCACTTTTTTGTGACCTTGTGTTGCTGTATTGAGTGTGTGGCCTTCCAAGGAGAATACATTTTCATTTCAATTAGTCACGTCAAACTGAAAGTATACAATTAAATAAAGTTAACACTTCATTTTGAGCATTTGCCAGTGTCAGATCAGATTCTGAGAAAAGTTTACTTCTCACATTGTCATTTGATGCCAACTGAAATTGTCTTCCAGCAGTGAATCATACATCTTATTGTGTTTATAGTCTTTGCCTCTATGACTTAATTTAGTCAAATGTGCATCAATAAATTCCAGTGAGCACTGATTTCTATTTAAATATAAATGGTATGTTAATGGCAAGTTATTTTATGGCTCACAATACTGCTGGAAGTTGCATTTAAAAACAAATCAGAATGCTGTTCTTTGAAAAAAATAAGACTGAAATTCATAAATGAGGTTTGCACACATCTTGTGGAATTCAGTGTATGAACAGCTTCAGAGTTTATCAGACATATATTAGACATTGAAAAGTGCCAGCACTCTGAGCAAAAGGCTACATAATTAAACAGAGACATTGCAAAGATGGGGACATTAAGTTAAAAGAAAGCAGTGCTGCAGTATTCATGACTGACATGATGGAAATTCCTTTGGTAGATGTTTGTCACAGTGAGGAAGATATCATGCCTTTATGAGTAACTGGGAAACCATGACATTGGCAAAGCACTGTGCAGTCCACTTCTGGCTGTAGAGGATGTAAACCATGTACATAAGAAACCTTTCAAAGGACATGCCGCAAATGAGTGTGGGGTTCCAGGACCATGTGTCGTGGCTTAGATAAAATATATAAATGGGAAAGGCTGTGCACAGCACAGAGTGCAACTGGTAACCAGGAGGCTGTTGTCATAGTTATGTACATCCCACAGCATACTACATACCTCTACTGACTGGCAAGTTTTGCTCACAGTATACATGTACTGACATGGTCAAGTAAGGCAGGCAATGTGTGGAAAAGTTCACTAACCAGGAAATCTAACTGCTACTGCAAGTCATCTGCACACATGACATGAGCACCCTAAGAAATAGTGGTGTAGGCAAGCATTACCAGGACCAGATTTGAATGGGACTGGGTGCAGGATGGGCATGCAGTGGGTGACTAGAATAGATCTGTACAATAGTCATGATGAAGGGCTACTGATATGATACTCCATAAAAATGAAAAGACAGAGGACACTGTAGCAGTCCCACCACAGGGACTGGGCCATGAAAACTGAAGCAGCTCACTTAGGTTGAAAATTTTTGCAGCTCACTTACCAGGCAGGGAGAAAAGTCCATCATACTGGGGGTAGCTTGGATGTTGGAGTTGGGCTGGCACCAACAGGCAATGTGCCAGCAGGGGAAGTTCAGTGTTATTAATGTGCATTACAGTGCATTCCACTATCCAGCTGCATATCTGTCATTCCATTACCCCTTGGTCTGTAACTGCAGCAACCATCATAATGAGGTATGCCTGTCAAAGTATGTCATAACTGTATTTTAATTTGTTGTTGTAGGTATGTCATGGTAGTTATAGGGGGCTATCTGGCTAGACAATGGTGTCATGTGAGTTTATGCTTTCACAGGTTCTACTGGTGGAAGGTCCAGGACAATGGTTCAAATTAAGGCTGATATCAGCAAGACCCTTGTGGTTGATGTGGATGACAATATGCAAGTGGCACTTTCTGTCACACTCCTGGTGGAATGATCATCCATATCCATCATTATGGAGGCCCATCCGAAGATACATGCTGAGCCTCACTAGTGCATGATTGACATATTGTTATAGAGAGTATCTTTTGGACTCTACCTCTGCCTCCAGCATTCACAGCATTCAAACTGCATTCTATATTTGAAGTGCACACACCCACCATAGGGAGGGTCATTGTGGTGAAGATACATGATGCCAATATGGCTATGACAATCAGCATTAACCAGCAGATGAAAAATTCAGTGCTCCAGACACAAGAAGCTACTACTCACAGCATTGTCGAGACAGAGTGAGCTACGTGGTTTGGAACAAATGTGAAAAGTGATGTGGAGTACTGGGACAGGGAGCACACATTGTTTTTGCTTCCATAGGTGCCTCCATAAGATACCATAAGATACATTGCAGATATCATCTAGTCTCCCTCGACAGGCCATGCATTCTTTGGTCATTTAAGAGTCTGAATATTTTGAATGACCACAAACCATTCCAGTTCAGTCAATAGAAACTGTTTTTGAGATGGCATCATTGTTGCTAGGGGGCTCCCAGCCAGCAATACCATGTTTTGGCCATCAACTTTGTCATGGGCAATGGCTCGTCAGACTGCACATGCACATCTCAGTAGTCCTAGCCTTTTCCCATTGCCTATGCACACAAAGTCTGCTACTTCCAGTAGTGGACATTAACCAGGCAATTGGTAATGCTGCTTATCAAGATCAACACACAGTATACTCTAAGAGGGTCTGTGAATGTTGGTGTGCTCATGGGTGCACACACACACACACACACACACACACACACACACACACACACACACACAACCTTTGTAATTACATTATACTTTTCCTGTCACAAACCACTTTGAATCTCAACACCTCATGCCACCATGCCAATACAGTGGACCCTGCCAATGGTCACATCATGGCATCTTAACTCCACTACTGGAAAATGTGATCCCAGACTGTCGTGAGCTTCCCATATTATATGCCTAGCTTGTTGACCTCCATTGAAACTAGTCCATTTCATAGTGTTGCACTTGACTGCCATACTGTCTACCCATCAGTGAAAGTGATGATGACTGTGTCATACCCACCTTCTAATCTGTGTGAGAATGGGGATGTCTGGTCCTCAACATGATGAAATAATGCACTGCTCTACATAACCTGGGAAAATAACTCTTGAATCATTTTATTCTCTGTTGCTTGTGGCATGGCCCTTGGTTGTGAACAAGACATCACCTCTTTGCCTGTGCTGCATTGTATTAAACTCTGTCTCATCTGTGGTACTGCCACTGTATGTTATTTGCCTGCCTCTCTACCATTCCATTTTGGCTGCCACTGTGACTGTTATGGAAGGCCCAGCCAAGATATTCCCCTGCTGCTCCAGCTGTTTGTACGATACACAGTGTGTAGTATGACACACACATCAGAATTTTTTTCTGCAGATGCTGAGACTGCATTGCAGTGCTCATTCTGTGTTGCCTGGACATCAGATGCTTCTCTTCAGTAGTCCAAGCATACTGTCCACTGTAGTTCACATTTCAGGATAGGTTGCATTATAGGCGCTTTCCTGTAAGGTTTAGGATGTGTATAGCACTCATTAGCTGAGTCTCTTGGACATATCCTGCATCATCCACAACACACAATCAACATCAGATTATATGTGAACTAATCCCTGCTTGTATGCTACATGTGCTTATAGGTCAGTGGCAGTCTAGCTAGTAGGAGTGAGTGCATACCAGCTAGATAACCCTTGAAAGAAATAACCATGCTGTGATATTTCAAATAGACTGGATGTGTGTCAAATTTGTGAATCATGTGAACTCCCAATGTGGCACATCAGCACATTGTAAATAATGCTTTGGGCATGACAGACCAGAAATATGCAATAAAACACCTGCATGATGCTGGTTTTCTTCTCTGCTGTTCTGCAACACCAGACATGTTCCGCAACATTTTGTGTCATAATGTTAAGGAACTAATTTAAAGTTAAAGATGCCACTGACAGTGATATCCCTAACTTGTCCCTTGTAGGTCACTGAAATGTCCCAGTAGCTAAGATGCTTAAAGCAACACATGCTTTGGTATCCATACAAATGCACATAATATTATTCTTCTCAGTTCTGCTTGTGTGTGACACAGTTCAACAAGGCCCTTTACAGCTTTGCAGCCTTTTTGAAAACAGTCCACTATCGAGTGGTCATTGCATTGTTGGTATATGAGGTACTGTCTCCTCCTCTTCCTCTAATACTACCTACTAACATACACCACTGGCATCTGCTGATGCTATTCCTTGCATCATCTACATCATGTAAACTATGAATCCTTATACTGAAGTTAGATACAAGCTTCTCAACAACATACCTGTTTACATCTTTCTGAAGCAGTCCACTATTCTGAGTGCCATAATCTGCATACCCCATGAGGCCCATTTGCACAAAGTTTCTTATTTTCATTTAACTGTGTTCTCATCAGTATATACTGAATACCACAATATTTTGGCCCTTATTGACCATGATGTCTTTTAGACTCAAACACACCCTGTCCATTCCCTATACCAGTGCTAATTTGCACTATGCAATGCATTGTACATCTATTTATCTCATCCAATTGTCTTGAAATAATTAACTGTATCATTTTCTGCCAGGTAAAGAAACAATACGAATGGACTCCTTTACTGTTTGCAATTACTCTGAAAAAAAATTAAAGATTAAACTTCTACACACATTGCTTCAAAATTTTGCTAGGTTACATTGGAAAAACAAAGATTTTGTTAAAGTGGGAGAAAAATGGGAGCTATGATGAATAATTTTGCAGGTGTAGATGAAAGCAAATGCCAAATATTTCCAAAACTCCAGTATTCTCACTGCCTCTAACAGTATATTCAGTTCATAGATTCATAGGTTGGCCCTAGAGCCTATACAAGCCTAGCCATAACAATTCCCTGGCTATTTCCTCTCACACTGTTTACTTCCCTGGACCCCTGTCTAGCAGCGTGACTGACATGATCCCCAGGGTGAATTTTCTTTTTCCTATCCAATCGTCAAGGTTTCTTTTGAAGAAGGCCAAATAGGCGCTCTGATTGACATGTATGGGCAGTCTATTCCAGAGTCTGGGGAGTCTCTGGGTAAGGAATCTACCCTCCAACATGTTTTGTTTATTGTGATGACTAGGTTTAGATCCCTGAAGCGTGTGGCTCTGAGGGATTGGGATTTCATTAAGTGTAGCATGTCCAACAGCTCTGGGTTTGACATGGCCTTGTATGTTAAGCAGAGATCGCCTCTGAGTAGACGATATGTGACAGAGTATAGCTGGAGTTTTTTAAGTCGGTCAGCATAGGGCATCTGCTTTAGGCCTGTGATTCTTTTAGTGAGGTATTTCTGTGACCTTTCTAGTTGTTGCAGATGCCTTGAGAGGTACATACCAAATGAGGCATTGTATTCTATAATGGGTCTAATGAGGGATGAGTACAGTGGGACAATGACCTCCTTTTTTCTGGATGAAAAGCCCTTAGTGATGAGGTGTGCCATATAGAAGGATTTCCTGACTGTTGTGGGGATGTGGTTATTGAAGGTGAGACCACTATCCACCTGTGTCCCTAAGTCTCTTATCATACGTTCAGTGTTTATTGTACTGCCACCTATGTGGTAATTCATGGGTACATGTTTTTTCCCAAAGGGGATAACTATACATTTCTTGGCATTGAGCTTGAGCCCATGGCTCTGGTACCAAGCATCTGTTTCTGTAAGGCCCTTTTGTAGAGTATCCACATCATTTGGGGATTCAATAATGGCTCCCAGTTTGCAGTCATCTTCAAACTTTGTTAGCCAGAGTCCCCTAGTGTTGGCCTCTACTTCAGAGAAGCAGATGCCAAACAAGAGCGGTCCCAGGACTGAACCCTGAGGTACTCTACTTGTCACTTGTCTGGAGCTGGATTTGGAGTTGGCTACTTTTACAGTGTGGGTTCTGTCAGTAAGCCAGTTGGCAACCCATCAAGTGACATAGTGATCAATGCTCAGCTTAGTAAGTCTATCTATGATTCCAGAGTTGAGGATGGTGTCAAAAGCCTAGGCGAAGTCCAGATAGGCTGTGTGGACTGCCTTACCCTTGTCCATGGCACTGGATACTGATTCAAAGAAGTCAGTCAGGTTCAGGAGACAAGATTGGCTCTTCACAAACCCAAACTGGGTGGGGTCCAGTGTTTGAAGGTTGCCAATGTCTTTGTTTATACGTTAAATGATAATACGTTCCATGGCCTTGCAGATCAGGCTCATCAGACTGATGGAGTGGTAGTTATCAGGATCCAAGGTGGATCCCCCTTATGGAGTGGGATAACTGTAGCTGTGTGCCACTCAGTGGGCACAAAGGATGAGGTGAGGCTATGATTAAAAATGACACTTAGGTGAGGTGCCAGTTCATTTTGTAGTTTATGTAATACACAGCCTGGAATGTAATCTGGTCCTATGGATGCTGTATTCTTAGCTTTGGAGAGTGCGTTTTTTACCTGTGTGGCTGTTATTACCGGAATTTGGCAATCTTCCGGTATTGAGATGGGCCATTTAGGGGGTGAGAGGGGGTGAAGTTAGCACTGAATTGATCTGCCAAGATATTGGCAATATCCTTTTGATCAGTATATTTAATGCCATTCTGTTGTAGCTCAGAGCAGATCTGAGCATTGCCATTTAGATTCTTGACATAGTTATAGAATACCGTGTGGTTGTCTTTGGAATCTTTGGCAATTTTGTTTTCGTAACTAGCTTTGGAGGATTTTATGAGGGAGCACAGCTTCTTACTGAGGCTGGTAAGGGAGTTTTTTGCATCCTGGGATTTTCCTCTTTTCTGCAACAGTTTCTTCCTTTTGTTGTAATGTTTGTTTATGGCAGGGAACCACCAGATTGGCTTCCTTTTTTTTGGAGGAGAGCATCTTGGTTCTATTTGGGATGGCACGATTCATGCATGAGTGGATGTGCTCATACAGTGCCTTAGTGTAGGATTCAGCAGTCAAACTTTCAGTTCCTGTCTGCATGTGTATCATGAAGTTTGTCACTTCTGACTTGAAAAGCATGAAGTTGGCTTTGGAGACGTTTTTTATGGAGGTTTCCTTACTGGGAGGTGGAGGTGGGATGTGGATGTTAAGGGTGATTAGCTTATAGTCAGACCTGATCAATGAGGGGGTGACCATAGGTGTGGAGCATCAATTTCCCATGTTGGTAATGACCAGGTCTAGGATATTGGAGCCCCTGGTGGGACTATGGATTAGTTGATCCAGAGCATTGGAATTTATGAATTCCAAGAACCGTTGGGCAAAGGTGTTGGTACATGACTAGTTTTCCCAGTTAATGGCAGGGAAGTTGAAGTCACCCAGTATTAGGGTGTTTGGTTGTATTTTAATATTTTCCAGTATGTTTAGAAAGGTGTAGTGAGAATCTTGGAGCATGGTGGGGGATCTGTAGCAAGCTACAATTTGGATTGCAGTCTTATCTAGTGTTAGTTGCACCTGGGAATTCCAGATGCATTGTGTTGGGCAACTAGCCTGGTGGTGTGAATATCCTTGGTGAATATGGACACTTCTCCTTTAGTGTTTCAGTCCTGGTTTAGTGGCTGAAATGTGTGGCAAGAGTTGTAGGCTTGTATTGCAGGGGTGCTCTCTGGAGCCTTGAACCAGGTCTCAGTTACTGCACAGATATCGATGTTCTCCATTTTTAGGAGTGCCTTGAGAGAGTGCATTTTGAGGTTTAGACTTCTAGCATTGAGTAGCATTACCTTCAGAGTTTGCATGCTTGTACCTGTTATGGTGGTGGTATTGTCATTTGAACTTTGCCTAAAAAAGGCACTATAGGGCTGACAAGAGCCTTAGCCAGTAACCTGAATCCCAGGGGCGACAGGTGCAGACCATCTCTGGCAAAGCATTGTGGTCTGTCGATCATGTCATCCCAGGCAGATACTGGACCCCCTTTGAATGATACCAGAAGCTTAGCCAATTGCTGAAGTCAATCATTTTGTCCTTATATTGTGGTATCATTCTGGGCGAAGGCAGGATGCTACTCAGGGCTAGAGTCATAGCAGCCTGGGCCACATGATCCGAGAGCTCTTCCATGTCTGTTTTCATGTAGTCCAGGGAGGTACGTCTCAAGTCATTCACTCCAACATGGACAATGACAGAGTCATATCTGTACTTGTTGTGGAGTGACTTGAGTGCATGCGTTATGTGACGGATCCTGGTACCTGACAGGCAGCTGACTGTAATTTTATCCTTGTTCAGCCTGGTGAGTGGGACATCAGTATGCCAAACTATACAGTCACCTATGACTAAAGTGTTAGGTACATTGCCTTAGGGGCTGTTGCTGGGTTGCACACTGGTGTGAGCTATGTGACACTTTGGTTTTGATTGGTGTTTGTTTGCATTTCAGCTCCTTTCATAACTTATAATTTATTTAACCCTCTGTGGATTTCTTTTTAATAATTTTTTATTAAAGTTTCAAAATAAGCATAAACAAAAAAGTTTCTCAATAACAATTAAAGAGTTAAGTTAATATCAGTCAGAGTAAAATATGAATTAATTCCTTTTCTATAAGAAAATAATAAACAAAAACACGTTAACTAACAAAACAACTATTTACAAAGGGTGTCTGTACATACTAATTACATACATCTATATATTCCAGTTGATACCATAGATCAGTCATTGCTTGTTTAAAAGTTTACTTAGCCCTTTCCATGAGTTATATGAGAAAGTGATTCTTGTTGTTTTTCTTATAGTAATGATCTCCAAGTGGCTAACTTCCGAAGTAATGTTTCTGAATTCTTTAAAAGAGGGAAAAATGCCACTTTTCCAGTTACTTGTTATGACTTTCCTTGCAAATGACAATATGATCCAAAAACTGGGTATTTCACCTTTGCAACACAATCAGGTATAGGAGCATTGACAAGAATCAAAGATCTGGTCAATGTAAATTTATCAGAGAATAGAGCTTGTAAAAAAATATTAACTTTTTTCCAGAATGTTTTAATTTTAACACATTCAAAAAATATATGTTCCCAATCAGCTTTTTTATCTGATTTACATCTCCAACAAGTAGGTCTGGTTTTAGATATGATTCATATTTTATATGGTGTATAAAATGATCTATGCATATATTTCCAGGTGGACAGTTTCCATTTAAATGATGATGTTATTATGGATGATTTTAATATTAATTGTTTATTTTCTTCACTTGGCAATTCTTTGTATATGGCATTATAATAGTTCCAATATGATTATTTAATAAATTGTATTGCTGTTCTTATTATTTTAAATATTTTAGATAATGTATTGTTAGTTTCTATTTCTTGCAGTATAAATACTGATAAATATTCAATGTATTTTGGAATAGATTTTTAACAGTAGGTTGCATAATCTCTATTCTTTTTTCAACATATTGTATGCAGTTTTGAACATGTAACCAGTATTCGTTCTCCACATTAAACTTGCCAAGAATATATAAGGATGATCAAGTGTTCTCTTTATGCATCAGTTGAGACCAATGAATTAAGTTATTATCTTTAAAACTTTTCATAACTGTCTCATTGGAAGATGTGATGTTGTTTTGTGTGTAGGCTATTGGAAAAATAAGAAATAACTATGTCTTGTAAGATGGATTCTTGAGTTGAAATGCTCTAAATTTTATTGTTATATTAATTATTTCAGAGTTAGTTTTATGGTTAGAGTTGTTTATAAATTCGTATTTTAATATCCAGTACATGGAGTTCTGGGGTGATATAAATTTATTTGGATGTATCAAAAATGTAGATTAGGTTAAAAAATGTCCAAAAATAGATTTTCATTTAGAATTATAGTAGGGATTTGACCATAAAATGTTTGTTTTGGTGACTGAGGCAATAGAATATAATTCCATGTCTGGTAAACTAATACCCCCATTTGACCAGTCTCAGAGCTATTCTTCGTTTATTGGGAAACAATAAGAATTTTAGAATTATTGAGTTAAATTTCTTTATAATGGATTTGGGTGGACGTAAAGAAAGGCATTGTACTATATATAAACTTTTTGGGAGTATAATCATTTTAATAATAGAGTCTTTCATCCATAGTAAGGAAATACTTTTTCCAATTAGTTATATGGGTTTCAATATTTTCTAAACTAGACTCGTAATTGATATCTATTATCTTTTTGATCTTTTACGCAGTAATTATTCCTAAATACTTTAACTGTCTTTCTTTTGCTATATATTTCTTTAAAGCTTCTTATATATTATTGTTACCATAGTTTATAGGCAGAAATTTCTTCTTATTTTCATTGAAGGTGAGGCCAGAATTTCTTTGAAAGTCTTCAATTAGAATAAAAAGTGTTGCGAGAGATGTATTACAATCTTTTAAAGTCAAAAGAATATCATCAGCAAATAACTGAATTTTAATTATTATCTCTTTATTCTTTGACACACCTTTAATGTCAGTATGTGACCTTATAAGGTGGCAGAATGTCCAATAACTAAAGTAAATAGTAATGGTGGGAGAAGACATCCATGTTTAGTGCCTTTTTTTAACTTTATTGGGTCTGATGTAAATGGACCTATTTTTATATATGTTTGTGAATTGATATATAAAAGATTAATGACATATAAATTTATATGAACATTTGCTTTCTTCTAATACTAGTGAAACATATTTACAATTGTTACATTTTCTTTTGTTTTGTTGGACAGATCAATTAGTGACAGTATTCTCTTTATATTATCATATACATTTCTATGCAAAATAAAGCCTGTTTGATCATTATCTATTAAAGAGGGAAGACATTGTTTTAATCTATCTGAATATATAGCCATAAATAACTTATAATTGACATTCAACAATGAAATTGGTCTATAAGATGAGCATTTTATTGGGTCCTTATCTGCCTTTAGTATAGGAGTGAGTACAGAGTAACCCCAAGAGGGGGGGGGGGGCTGCTTCTAAATTCTTAATCATATTGAAAACTTCAAGTAGTATATTCAGAGATTCATTATTCATTAATTTATATAATTCAGAGATAATATCATCATTTCCAGGGGGCTTTATTTAATTTTAGTTTTTTTTAATATTTGACTTTAATTCAGTAATTGATATAGGTTTATCTATGATTTCTATCTGATCAGTATTTAATTATTTTCTTAGTATATTTTCTTAAGATTTTTTTTTATTTTTTCATTCAAATCTATTAACTTGTTCTCTTCATTTATTTTGGTGAAATAGTCCTTAAACTCTTTCAATATATCCTCTAGGTCTGAGACTTTCCTATTTTGAAAGGTGAAAATATTTCTTTAATATTATTAGACTTATTATATATTTTAGTTCTCATAGCTAGTTTGTGCAAAGATTTTGGGTTAACTGAGTGATTAATGATTTTCATTCCTTCAAAGTTTATCTTTGTTTTATGACTTAGAGTCTCTAGATACTTACTTTTTCAGTTCATTTATTTGTTGCAATTTATCTGGATTTGTATTTTGATTCTCTAGTTGTAGTTTATCTATTTTTTCATGTAGTTCTATTAGGTCTTTATCCCATTGCTTTTTCTTGTAAGCTTACCAAGATATAATCCTGCCATATATGTATATGCATATATATATATATATATATATATATATATATATATATATATATATATCGGAGCACTTTATAATCTCAAAATTCTGAAATACTGAATTTCAAAATCCCAAGATCATAAAGCTGAAAGCTCTAAATACCGAAACCCCAGAAGCGCAAATTTCAAAATCTTGATATTCTGATATGTTGAAGTAGCGCTTCTGGTGTTGCAGTGTTTGAATGGATTGGTGGACGTTCAGGTAAGTATGTATGTTTAAGGGTGTTGGTTAGGGGCTTTAGCGTGTGTCAGTGTGTGTTGTGACTGATGTGTGTGTGTGTACAAGGGGAATGTAGGTGTGTGGTGGTGCTTTTGTGTGTTTGTGTTTTGCGACCCTGGAATTAGTATATTTAAATCGGGGGGTGTGGGGGATGCACAGTGTAGGTTTGTGTGTTTGTGTAGGGGGGAGGTGTGTGTATGTGATTTCTGGTTAATGTAGGTTTTGCGATTTTAAAATTCACACTTTTGGGATTTCGGTATTTAGAGCTTTCGGCTTTATGGTCTTGAAATCCTGAGATTCGGTATTTCAGGATTTCATGATTATAAAGTATATATATATATATATATATATATATATATATATATATATATATATATACTTTGAATGCTTCCCAGATGAATATTTTGGAAGTATCCTGTGGGTTATTAGAATTTAGATAGATTCCATTTTTTTTGCAGAAATTCTTTAAATTCTTTTAAAGTAGCTATATTTGCAGGTATTCATGTTGTTAGATTTCTAGAGTTTGTTTTAAAATAAGTTGACAAGTTATTTTGAACCAACACAATGAAATAAACTGACGTAAAAACTACAAATCAGCAGCACAAAAGGCACCAGTCTAAGCACAAAGAAACAAAATAATCCAGTAAAATTCAAACAGTTTAATTAAGCACTTTTCATTATACAAATGTTATAACTTATTCAGATCAGAATAAATCCAACCATCTGCATTTAAATGCATTGTTTAAAAACACCATGTGACAGAAATACATCAACCAACTAGTTGTGCATTCAATAGCAATTCCTGATTAAAGCAACATTAAAAGGAATAATGTATATTACATTTCAAAAGAAATGCTACACCATAAAAAGTCATATAATAATATAATACTCAATCTATTATAAATATTCTAAATAAATTTGCTAATAGATGTAAAGGGAAATAATCATACCCTAATTTACCTGTTTAAACTCTTAAGCTTTAACAGCATAAAATATTGCATGACTCATTTAATCCTGGATTATTAAATGCATTTAATGTGAGTTGCCAGAATAGCTCTAGTTCTTCCAAAAGTAACGATATGGGGCCACCTCTTGCATCCATTTGTATTTGGTCAATGGCTTTAAAAGTAAACGTATGGTGTTTTTAAACAATGTATTTAAATGCAGATGGTTGAATTCATTTGGATATGAAGAAGTTATAACATTTGCTGTAACGAAAAGCACTTAATTAAACCGTGTGAATTTTACTGGATTACCTTGTTTCTTTGTGCTTAGACTGGTGCCTTCTGTGCTGCTGATTTGTAGTTTTGACACGTTATTGTGTTATGGTCAGAAAGGGGGCAAGTAGTCTTTGCTCTATCTAAATTAGTTTTTAAGTCTAAAGATATATATAGTCTGTCAATTCTTGCTTGTGTTCCATGTTTTTTGGAATAGTGTGTGAAAAAGAATGAATCCAGGGTAAGATAATGTTAAATGTCACTAAGTTGTATTAAGTATATACATTTTTTAAGTTCTTTGGCCGATGGAGAGAGTTTTCTTTTTTTATGGAATTTGAGTCTTCCTCTTTTGTTATACAATTGAAATCTCCTGCAATTAAACTTTGTTTTGATTGATTTATAATTTGTGTCATTTGTCTCTTTACAGTTTTTTACTCCTGTCCCAGGAAACCAATATAAATTAATGACTGTGTAGTATTTTTTGTTAATTTCCAGTGATACTGAACATATTAATCCTTTATCATCCTTATAAGTATTAATTATTTTAGGTGTAGGAATGGTATTTTTCCATAGTATTGTTATGCCTCTTTTTTGTGAATAATGTAAACTTGCTAATGTAGTATACATATTGGGATTAATTCTGTTAATATCAGATTGTAATAAACGTGCCTCTTGTAAAAAAATCACCTGAGAATTGTGTGTTCTTAAGTATCTAAATAAGCTCCCTCTTTTACATCCATTATTTAATCAATTAATATTTAGTGATAAGCAGTTTAAAGATGTCATTGTGCTATATCAATGAGTTTAAGATTACTCTTTGTAAAATTCTTACTGTGTAAAACATTTTTATTCACTCCACTATATGATGGTATCATGTAAATGTGTATGTTTGAATTGGCTAGACATATATGTGCAGAAATTGTATGTGAGATTTTTATAGACACCATGAGCATTGAACTAGATCTTGATAACTGTACAAACATTACTCTAACTTTCCCCTCCTGTCTGGAGTGTAAAACTCCCTGCTCAGCTAGGTATAATATCCAAGTATTCCCCTCCATACAATAGAAGGTAAGGTAGAGCTAACCATCGGTCTGCTACATATTTTATAATTATTCTTATTAATCATGTACATTAATAAAGTGTATCAACAAATCAATTTTTAGAACATATAATAACATATCTGAGGATAAATTATTATTTATCTTATCTTCTCAATATATGCTAGCAAAGTATATATAAGAAGTAGACATTAATATCACAGTATAAAAGCATATGTGTATGTGTTTTCTATTAATTCCAAGTTTCATTCAACTTGCAGGTATTAAAGTTTTTTATTTTAAGACTTTTTAATGCATCATATGTTCTTAATCTCCATACTTTTTCATCACCTTTCTTCTTTCTTTATAAACCTCTTTTCTTTCCCATTTTTATAGTTAATTTTGATAGAAGATACCCAGTTTCCGAACTATTTCATAACACTTTTGAGAACTAATAAGTTATAATATTTTAAATATTTTAAATAAAATAGAATGAGTTGTACAAAAAAAACAGAAGCTTTAATCAACAACCTTGGACTTATTACTTACTTAGCATTTAATGCTTAAATTGTATCAGAACATTAATGTATTCATAAACAACAATCTAAAATATTAACAGCAACATGTCAACAAATCATTTTAAATACATCAAATGCAAATTTCCTCCAGCTATATCAATTCAACAGTTGTTCAGAATATAGTACGTGTTACTGTTATATTTAACGATGTATTCATTAGATACATTGTTGTATCCTTCTTAGTCATAAGACCATTTTTGACTTGCATCTAAGTCATCATGACACTGGATCAACTTACATAGCTTCCATTTTGAATATAGTAAGACATTGTCACATATCATATTTGCTAATACATTGACTGCAAATAAAAGTATGAGAATATGATAATACTATTTAAATTATAACACCCAGTTTTGTCAAATACATCATTTTACCTTAGCACTTCTGAGAAATTTTTTTAACCCTTCAATAATTTCACTATTAAAATTTCCAGTGAATTACCAATTATTATATTTGTTAATAAAGGGTAAGCTTGACTGGTTTACACTGTCCAACTTTTCTTCTTCTTGTTACTTTTGCCAACCAAAGCTTTTGTCTTGGATATGATGTTTAAATATATAATAGAAGGAGAATAATGTAATGTACCAATTATCACCTTATTAATAACTGGATGGCTTGGCTTAGCTTCAGTTTAGTTTGCCAAATCAATCACTTGTCTAAGTAGTTTATGAAATAATTTCATTGTTGTGTATTAATTAATATCCAGGGAATATAATTACATAACAAAGACCTATAAAACAAAGCCTCATAAGAAAGCATCCCCATTCCCTTCACTTTAGTATCATTATGTATATATAAACATATACCATGTTCCCAACATGGGAATAGAACCAGCATCATCCTGTTGCTTTTTGACATCCAATACAAGTATGTAAATTTCTAGGCTGTTTGATATTAATAAATAAGAGAAGCATTTACTTTATAATGTTTCTAATACTGTGAGTGTGACCCACAATTTTTGATTACGTTATGGAGAAGGATATGCAAGTCAATCAAGAATAAACAAACTCTGTTTCACCGTAAGTCATGTTCAGAAAAAACAGTATATGACTGTGTCCTACTTTTAAACTTGTATATGTAAAACATGCCAGCTATGAGATTTATGTTTAAAGAACATATTCAAGGTATCATTTAGTATAGAAAATATTAAAATATAATTTACAAAAGAGCAAGTCAATACACCTTTGCAGCTGCTCCCTGTTAACCATGTATTTCTAAACTGATTTATTCCAAAGATTCTGTTCATACTGTATTTCTATAAATCAGCTGTAGTATAAGCAAGTTAATTATAGAACATTTTAGGACACTGTACTATATGCAGAAACTTGCTATTCATGCGATTTCTTAAAATGTTTGAACATCTCATGTAACTTTCTATTAATTCTGTTAGTTTGTTTGGGCTAAGATGCTTGCAGGTTTCTGTTATACAAGATCGGTTTCTGTGTGTTTTTTTTTTTTTTTTTTTTTGCTAATGGGATCATCTAATAAGAGGGAACAGTTAAACTATACATTATTAGCATCTTATAGTAGTAATTATGCTTTCTAGGAAGCTTTAATGCTTTATCGTCTTGTTATAATAGCTCTTGTCGTCGTACTAGTGTGTAAGATATGAGGATGTTGCTGTGGTAACCAGAAGAGTTTCCAGTTTTAATACTAGGTTATCACTTCCATCTCTGTATGTACAGTGATTGAAGATTTACTTGTTAATCAAGTCTTTTACCTCGCCACTGTAGTGGGAATTAAAAGATTTTCAAGCTACTTAAGGTAAGGGCTATATTTAACTAGCTCATGCAACTTTTCTCTTTCTTGCGGCATACAAGTTAGTTGCAGATCCAAATGCAGTGTTTCAGGATTCTAAAGCCTTAAATCTAGCTAATCAGCACACTATAATGTTCTTGAGCAACTGTGCACTCGTAAAGCATTTGATTCACAAACCCAAACCCTACCTTTGAAAATCACTCTAAAAACATTACCACTACTTAAACCAACTATTAAAATGTACATCAAGCTATGTGCTAGCAGCCATTCCATGCAGTTTCACTCCTAAATATTTTTTTATTCATAGCTGCATCTATATATATATATATATATATATATATATATATATATATATATATATGTATATATATCTTATACAGTTACTACCAATACTTCAAGAAAGTTATTGCCTTGAATGCCATGGTTTTTTTTTTTTTGGTATGTAAATATTCCAAATTTACCGAACGGTGTTAAGATGAAAAGTAAAGGACACTTTGTTTAATTTTTACTTTACACATATATGAACCAGAATTTTTCTACGAGATCAAATGATATTACTACAAATGAACTTTGAAATTAATGATTTTATCATGTGCTAATAAGTCAAAATTTATAAGATGTTTTTATAAAACATATTTGCATGAAAGGATGAAATGCGGAAACTGATGCGTTTGCATTATCAAATGCATATTCCTAGTGGCATTAGAATGAGAGCATGTATAAATAATTTGTAGCATATGTATATAAACTTGTGAAGATACATATTAAATAACTAAAGTTACCTTATATATGATATTAATAGATGTTGAATCTGAGGTACTTATGTTCTTTATGAAATTTTACTTGCAAAGCTTTGTTAACTGAGGAGCATAATTAATTATTTGATGTTTAGCTGAAAAGCAAATAGATAAGTTAAGTCATTTTTCTTTTAACCTTCTTTTTTCACTGTTTTTTTCAATTATTCCTTTCTGCTTGTCTCTTTAATGTGATATTTCATTCCATTTCTTCTGTTTTATCTAGAACCTCTTTAGTTTTTCAGTAAGTTATAGCATTGTCCATGTCTTCAAAGATTTTTGTTACATCTGTAAGAAATATTTTCAGTCTAGCTCGGAAGAGCAGGTGTACTTTGACCCAATGTTTTTTGAGTTCTTTTAGTAAAGGTAAAAATATTTTCCTTCTAGACATTACTGCAGCTGAGAAGTGATTATAAAACCGTATTATTCAATCCTGGATTTTAATAGGGGACTTTGTCCAAGCTGTTTTTAGAATAAGGTCTTTATCTTGTGTTGAGAAAATCTTATACTTGTGGATCTTGGATTTAATTTCTTTGAGGGAGATGTTAATTTTGATAAAGATCTATGGACTCTTTCAATTCCAAAAGACACACCTTCTGGGAGATCAAGGGTTTTAGGAATCCAAGTTGTTAGGAAGCTTGTCATGTTGTCATTTTCTATGCCTTCAGGTAATCCAAAAATTCCAATATTGCTCCTGCGGGATCTATTTTCTAAGTCATCAATCTTTTTGAGCAACAAGGTGTTTTGTTTTAGTAAAAATTCCAGGTTGTGTTCATCTTCCGTCAGTCTTCCTTCAAAGTTATTCATGTCATCCTCTATACCTGATATCTGGGTTTTTTGTTGATTTAATGCTTCTTGTAGTTGTTCCATTTGTCTTGAAGTGTTTTCTTTGAAGTTCTCAATTTCATTTTCCATTTTGTCCATTTTAAGAGAGATCTCCTCTAGACTGGTGAGAACAAACTGTATATCCTTCCTTAATGAAGAGTCCTGAGTAGTTCCTTTTGTGTGGCTCATGTTGAATTTGAATACCAAGAAATATTTTGACAGGAAATTGAAAAATTAAACTATTCTTTTTTTGATATTCCTTTACTAGATATAACTACTTGTTATTATGTGTTCAAAAATAGAAGGAATATTTCAAAAATTAAATTTCCTGTCAGGAGAAATTAAACTATAGCAGAGCTGATGAAAACTGTTGTTACTTAGTCAGCATATTGGCCACTGTGGCTGAGTTTTGAGATTTTTATTCTGTTAATTCTTCGTTGTGTGAAGATTATTTTTTCCTTTGATTTTCTAATGTAATTTCAGAATGTTTCAAGTTGTTTCTTCCTAAAAGAGCATTTTCCTATTTGCTGTAAATAGTTATGACCTTGTAATGACATTCTGGTGACAAAGCTTTAATTTTATTTGGAAACTTTTTTTTTTCATTTAATGCATGTTATCTAGGGGATTCTTGCAATAATCAAAGTGTTCCTGATGGCTTAGACACTTTACTTTAAAGGCTGGCATTGCTGCAGATTTTAAAGCTGGATTCTTTAAAGTGGGAAACAAAGGTTTCCTCTTTATATTCAAGGATGGAAAGTGCAATCCACTGAAAATTTAAGTGCAATTAGGGTAAAGTATACACACTGTGTCCATATATATTTTTATGTGTCCATATATATTTTTTATCTCAGAGAATTATCTTTTCTTTGAGGTAGTTATCTTGAAGTTAATAAATAACTAGGATATGTGGGATATATCCCCTTCCCCCACATTGGAGGCAAAGCAAAAATGCTTTTAAAGTATGTCAATGACTTTCCCTATTTATTATAGTCACTGTATTATCAATCTACTATAGAAGGTGTTCTATATTATGAGTAAGTTTATAAGTGTATTGTCCTGTAACAGTTATTTTTGCTATAGTAACTCTTTAAATGTGTACATACATTTGTTTCCTATGTAAGTGACTAGGCATTTATAGTGTAATGCAACCTCTGAACTCTGGTCAAAATATTTAACAATGTTCTGTCAGCTCATTGCAATATGGTTTTGGCATTATGCCTTTCATTGTTAATTGCTATGTTAGTTGATTTTTTTGGCATAAATGCTTCTAAGGTACTGGCTTGCATATTTCAGTTTCTCCAATATAAAATAGTCCACAGGAGCATTTTAATGCATACACCACTTGTTCTGAAACACTGGTGAACTGATCACTTCCCACATACTATTAAAGAGTAAAAATTCATTCTGAAACAACATCAAAACAACTCCTACAGACACCACAAGGAATGGTGTCTGTGTTCCTGCACAGTAACAGGCAGACTGTGGCCAAAATTATATAAAAAAATTATTACAGACCAAAATATCTGATGAATTATGTCCTCTCTTGTAAGAAATATACTGACATTTTAAATAATTTTAGATAAATTCATATCTTGTAACAAGACAGGTCATGCCTTTTTCACAAAATATATTATTCTGCCAGAAAGCACAATGCATTCTGTAACAAAATATACTTTTTCTCTTATTGCGTCTCAGATCATTAAATTTATTAGAAGTTCTATTTCAGTATCTAACTGCATGACTACTATTTTAAAGATAAACCCCGGGATTCAATAATGGCTTTTTTCTGTGCAAGAATAGTGCAGAAGCTCCTGCACGGAATATGGCCGCTAAGTGATCTAGTAAACAAGGCTGGGGGTGTGCACGAGCCTGCCTGCACTATTCTTGTAAGGACACCACTGAATTATGCTAATTACCTCATTTGCTGGTGAAAACCATGCAAATGAGGTGAATTAGCAATTCAGTAATCAGCCAGGCAGCCATGCAAGAACAGTGTCAGTTGCAGAAATGTATTCGGTTACTGACCATGTACATTTCTGCAAAAATGAAAACGGGGGCATGACAGCTCAAAGTAAAGCATGTATTATAATCAGTAGGCATGCCAATGGACAAAAATATGACCATTGGCATGGAAATATGTTGCAAAAAAATAAAAATAAAAGGTTTTTTTTGGCCGATTTCAGCCACTTGAGCATAGCACAGTAGCAGGTAAATGGGATCATACCGAAAATAAAACAAAAAATGTGAAAAGACAATTTTAATTGAAATCTGCATTTTGCCATTATAGCGTATGGCATGCAGAATCAAAACAAAAACAGGTAAAACTGGTTGCTAAGGAGGAAGGCTCTGGTGTAGTGGTGTAACAAGGGACTAAGGCAGTGGGGTATGCAAATGAGCAAATTTTATTGAATCACTAAATGGGAGACCATTTTCTGGCTGCACCTAACTGTGTAGGAGCTATAAATCAGTAGTGTAAGCAGGAGAAGCAGCTGACATGAAAAGGGGGTGTGTCATGATTGGTGTAAGCACATTGGAGCTCCACAGCTCCCATTTGAGCTTAGCTAAACACAGCTAAGCAAGGGTGTGTGTCTGAGGCTGTATTTACTTATTCCATGAAATGAAGAGTGTGATTGCATCCAGGGGAGGGCCATTTCTGCTTAAAACTGTTTACTTTAGCTAAATGGGTTTGCATGGCATGTTTTAAACAAAACAAAAAAGAAAAAAAAAACAGAAATAGCAGAACTGCTTACATTTGGGCTGCAGATTTGCATGGCGTGGCCTCTGGGCTTAAAAGGAAAGGAAATAGGAAGGGAAAAAAGGAAAAAAAAAGGGAAATAGCAGAATAAAATCAATCAAGTACAAATAACATAGCTGGCAGGTGAAATGTATTAAAGTCAGCCACTCATACAGGCAGCATCTGCAGCACAACAGTATAAACTGTGCAAACATCTTCCAGTCTGGCTTTTCCCACAAACTCTGCAACATTGGTGTATACACTCAGTGGAATTTTAACCAACATAATGTTAGGGGCTGCTGTTGCTTTGATACATCAGTATATACTAGAGGCTGAGGGCCGTGAGGAGGATAATGCTGACAACCGTCCCAGACTGAGGAGGAGGAGAAGAGTGTTCAGACCCAGGGTAACTTACCAGGGACTACATGACTGTAGAGCACTACAGGGTGGACAGGGACATACTTCAGCAACTCATTGAGTTGTGACGGCCTCACCTCAGACCCAGAACCAACAGAGGGGAACCCATCCCAGTGGATACCAAGGTATGTGTAGCCTTAAGAATACTATCTACAGGTACTTTCCAAAGACTTACTGAGGACATCATGGGGGTCTCACAGGCTTCTGCTTCCAGGGTACTCCACCAGTTCCTGGATGCCATGCTACTACATGCCGATGACCACATCTACTTCTCCAGCACCTGTGAGGAGAGGTCCAGCAATATGGGCCTCTTCCACCATGTAGCAGACTACCCGGAGGTGTTGGGTGCCATAGACTGCACACACCACCACATCAAAGCACCACCCACTGACCAGGGTAGGGTCTACCTAAACCACAAGAGCTTCCACTCCATCAACTGCCAGGTTGTGTGCAATGCCTTGGGCATTATCATGAATGTGTGTGCTGGCAGCCCTGGAAGCTATCTTGACTCCCACATCTGGCATTCCTCATAGCTGTATCAGGAATTTGCCAGGGGAGACATCTCGTATGGCCATCTGATGGAGGATGCTGGCTATGCACTAGATCCGTGGATGATGACACCCAACAGAAATGCACACACACCCACTCAAGAACACCATAATGAGGCAAATGCACAAACCAGGATCAGGCACAGAGGGACTTGGAGGAGGAACCCCCTGAGCCAAGCCCTGTAGGCAGATGAAGGCATGCCCAGTATGCCTTGGCCTTGACAAAGAGGCAATGCATAGCACGCATACTGACACTGTGGGTACCCAGGGACTGACACCTCTATCTGACTTGCACACACAGTAAAATGGATGACACACACATCACACTTCCTATAACTTATCATGTATAGGCAGTGTACTGCGTGCATCTAACATAGGCAGCCCTCAAGCACCGTCCTCAGAAATGCCACAGGCACAAGATAAGTCGGTCTTCTTAATAATGAATGAATGGATTAGTATGTTCTGGTAGCATATCTATGGCATCGCTGCATGCATGCAAGAGAATGGGGAGGCCTACTTGGAGAGCAGCAGACAACTGACAGCTATGTGGGACACCAGGAAATGTTTGCCCAGTACTGGCTTCCCCACACAATGCAGTAGTAGCCAAGGTGATGAATCCCACTGCAGTATATATGGGGGGCAAACTAACTGGGGAGTCAAAGGTCACAGGCATGGATGTCAGCATGGGGGTCCCATACTCACCCCTTAGCCTCACTCAGCTGTAGAAAACCATAAAGAAATGTCTGGCAAAGGCCCACAAATGGTGACAATGATAAAATACCATCCTACAGACTTACACAGTAATAGCACAGCAGGTCTTGCAGTTGCAGTAAGGCTTTGAAGGGTACGAAGTCTGAAACTCAAATGTATGTCATTACACTCAAATGTATGTCATTACAATCTGACCTGTGGTCCTTAGTGATGTGCCTTAAGTCTCCAAGACAGGGCACAATACTATGCTAAATGGTACCAAAATGTAAAGCAAATATCAGCACGGTGTGTACAGTTGACAGATGCCCCCCCCACACCTATATTCCTATAGAAATGCAGTAATATGTATGTTTGCAGGGAAGTAGCAGCAGAGCACACATTGTCAGGGCTGTCCCAATCAACATGATGACTTGTTGCATGTCCACAATATGCAGGGGTCAGTGAATGGCTCCCTATCAGACAATCGAAATGCCGTTTCTGCGAATACAAAATGATCGACATGTATTGCACGAACTAAGTAAACGCCGAACGTCCAAAACAGCAAAATCCAAAATGTCGAAGTGTTTTGGTTGGCCCGTCTGTGGTATAGCTCCTTAAGGTAAGTGTACGATAGGTATGGACCTTAGGGTAGGGTGCGGGTTAAGGTAAGTTTATAGATAAGTAATGTATGTAAGATTTAGTCTAGTGTTAGAAGTAGGGTTTTGTTAAATGTATTTATGTGTATTATTTATTTTGTTAGGGTATATCTCCTTAGGGGAACTGTGCGGTAGTTACAGACCTTAGGGTTAGGGAGGGGTTAAGGATAGTGCATAGATAGTTGTGTATGTGGTGTTTAGTGTAGTGTTAGAAGTAGGGTTTTGTTAAATGTATTTATGTATATTATTTATTTTGTTAGGGTATATCTCCATAGGGGAAGTGTGCAATACTTACGGACCTTAGGGTTAGGGAGGGGTTAAGGATAGTGCATAGATAGTTGTGTATGTGGGGTTTAGTGTAGAGTTAGAAGTTGGGTTTTGGTGCTTTACTTTAGGGTTAGGAGTAGGGTTTGGTTAGTGTATATATGTGGTTTATTTATTTTGTTTGGGTAGGTAGTATGTAGCGGGTGCTGGGGTTGACCGACTATGACCATTTGATGTTTTAAATTTCATGGTTTAGTGCATTTGGTCTATTCGCGATTCAATTGATACGTGTTGCTCTTTTGCTATTCACTAAAATGGATTTGCGCAGAACTGATATAGACCCCAATGAACTATGTATATGTGTGGCTAATACTGTCAGGATGTGGCCAGCACTTACTCCTGGCTGTTGTGTCATAGTGGCCAAGGTACAGTGCTGTCTTTGACAGGGCCATGTTCCAAGAACTGCCATGCCAATTATTCTGCATGTCAGCTACACCTATGGTAGGAGTTGTATACACTGTCCACATGTCAATAACTGTTAATACAGGAAAGCTGTACAGGGCATAGACAGGGGGCCACACATATGGACAGTACACAGCTTGGAGTAGCCTACACAGTGCCTACCATACCTCTCAACTCTACAGACCTATTGCAGAATGTCCAGAGGTTTGCATCATAATTGTGGTCTGTGTAACATGAAATAGTGGTTGTCTGGCAATTCATTGGAAAATCATGTAATTCTAAGGTCAGAAAATAATGACAGATTGTAGTGTCAGACCTCATACCCTATAGAAACATGCATGCTAATGCACAACCTGTTATTGAATCACCTTTCTAGGTTTGTAAGGCTAATACTTAAAAATGGTCCCTATATTTAGGCCTTTGTCCACCAACCACTTATGGCTTTGTCCAGATGTCTGGCTCTCAGAAATTGAAAGGTATGGTGCTAGTAGGACAGCAGGCACCTGAAGGTCAGTGTACTGCCAGTGTATAAATGGCTGCCACTTTTCTGTGTCAGCACTGACAACATGTCACTGGCCAACAGCCATACCCATGGAATGGCACAGGTTGTCACAGAAGGAGCACAAGTATGCCTTGTATATCTATTCTGTTTGTCCTAACATTGCATTTGCCTCCCATCTATTTGCAAAACAAGAAAGGGTCATGTCAAAACAGCAATGGCAGACAATGGGGAAGCAGATGTCAAACCCATAAGAGCAGACAAGCAATTGCCAAACGGTCTCCCAACTGTCTATGTTTGGCAGAATATTATTAACACCCTGTCCCTATGTGTGGGCCATAGTCTGACTATCATACCTGGGCCTGTGCAGATGTCAGTCTGTGATGGTATGACAGCTAGGCCCACATGTAGCCTCTTAATAACATATAGCAACACAAACCGTCTAAGGACCACAGCAAATGGAGTGGTACAATGATGGACAACCTGCTAAATAGGTACACTCAGAGGTGTGAAGTCCATAACCCTGTGTGTGATGCAACGGCATGTACCCCACCCACATCAGAACTACAAATACATAGCAGCCACTGTGACCAAAGCCTGTGACTGAACTACAGAAGGACAAAGAGACACACATAAGGGGTGGAGAACCACTGGCCAGACAAATGGAGAATGCGCACACCAGAACAGATTGTGCAGTAACATAGGTGCCATGCAGTGTAAGGAGTCAGTAAATATCACCTGCAAATATACAACACACACCCATGTAAGTGAAGGTCCGCAACAAAACAAAACCCAAAACAATGGACACCTCAGAGGCAAAATCACATGAGAACTCCACAAACCTATACACAACATACCATGTAGATTACACACACCAGGCTCTTGGAAACACTATGGCCTCACCCCAAACCCCAAACACCTACACTTCAGGGCCAGATAGACTAACAGCACTGTCGCTGTACCCCGTTCCATATAGACTCTGCTGAGGTGACCCCTGTCTGGCATACAAAGCAATCCAGACCCTGCTTTGATGGGACTGTTGCACATCTGGAACTTAAGGCCCACTCCATCAACCTGTAGGTGCAGCATCAACTTGGGCTGTGATATCAGTACAGCTTGTTGGTGTGACAGATACATGTACCACACACTCCCACATCTGTGGAATAAACTCCCTGTCAACAGCAAGCCAAGTGCTTCAATACCCCTAGTAATGTGCCCCCTGTATAACTGCACGAAAAACACAAAATACAGTCCTGTGATCCCACCTGTGTCCCTGCTGGACAGGGGTACTGTGTGATGACATCTTATAACATGGGCTACACTCTTGTCTGCGTGTGTTATAAGGACTTCAGGGCCAATACCCTAGTGACATCATAGCAACCTATCAACTTATACACAACTGTCTGTCAGTGGTTCACCACATTACTCTATACTGCTCTGCCACTGACATACCTGGAAGTCACAATGCTATGTTGAATATACTACACATATAATGGACATTTCTGCACAGTAGAATGCTCTCTGTACCCACATCCATACCTCCCAACCTCTGACAGCAAGATATCTGGACAAGGTCATAAATATAAGTGGGACAAAGGCACAATGATAGGCATGTGTTGTAAATATTGCCCTTACATACTGAGAAAGTTGGTAGGATAGGGGTTTTTGCATTAGCAGGAATTGTCCGAAGGTTATGAAGTCGGAAACACTAATGTCTGTCATTAATTTTTTATGTCAGTCTTCAGCTATATGCAACTAACTTGCCATAAAAACACAAGTTTATTTAGACTGGATGAAACCTCTAGACAAACACCTGGACAATCTACCAATAAATGTACAGTTGAGAGGTATGGCCACACTAGGATATGACTTTTCAGGTAAGAAGAAAACCACACAAGCTGGAGATCCCCAGTCAGTATATCACCAAGTTGCTGGACTGTTTACACAGCTTCATCAGTCAACCGACTGCAGCCACACTCCTCAACTGGCAGTTTTGGTCAAGAATATGTATAGTCAGGCTCATAATATTGGTCTGTGCATCATACATCTTGTATTTCTCTGGTAAAGCACTGTGATGATCTGAGGATGTCTGTCACTAGGTAGTGACACAATACATTGCAGTGTCAGGCTTCAAATATGTCAGAAAATGTCTGCTAAATCAAACCTGTTTACTTTTGAGAGGTATGGCTGTAGCACACAAAACCCCGGACTGGAATATACCTATCTCTGGAATGGAGTCCCAGTTTCACTATAGAAGGTCACACTGGGCATACTCCTACACTTAGAGAATCACAGGCCATGTAGGGACCCACATTAGACTATACAACTGTATTATGCATATATGTTTTTGCATACAGACAGCTATATACACCTTAACTGTTCCTACACACAGCCATCAGACAGAATTACCCTCAGCTAGTTGTAGGTGGCCCATATGTGATGTATCTGCATCTGTTGCGTGTGATACACAGACATATATATGGACAACAGATGATATGTCAAGCGTACACACACACATAGACGTGGAGAAGAGAGAGACAGACAGTGATAGAGAGAGAGAGAGAGCTACACAGGTGGAATCACACAGAGTGAGTCACACACACAGATACCCAGAATGGCATAGAGTGATGTCCTGCTGTGGACAGTGGCATACTGGTCGCAACCAGTCACACGTGCCAGCATGAAGGCGAGCTTCATTATGTAATAGTACTGAGGTGGGGGTTATAATATAACATCACCTGCCTCTGTGTGTATGCATGTGTGTGTGTGTGTGTGTGTGTGTGTGTGTGTGTGTGTGTGTGTGTGTGTGTGTGTGTGTGTGTGTATCTGTGTGTGAGTGTGTGTGTGTGTGTGTGTGTGTGTGTGTGTGTGTGTATGTGTGTGTGTGTCTGTGTTTGTAGGTGAAACAGTTTTGGCCATTCCCACCCACTACACTTCCCAGTGCCCCACTTTAGCAGTCCTGCTGATGTCATTCCCCTTAGAAGTACCTTTGCACAGCTCCACCCCTATAACCTCTGTGGTGCATGCAATATCTATGTAACAGTTGAGTACAAATAACTAGATAGCCAGGGGTTCTATTCCCAGTTTTGGCAATTGTGTGTGTGTGAGTGTGTGTGTGTGTGTGTGTGTGTGTGTGTGTGTGTGTGTGTGTGTGTGTGTGTGTGTGTGTGTGTGTGTGTGTGTGTGTCTGTGAGTGTGTGTGTGTGTGTGTGTGTGTGTGTGTGTGTGTGTGTGTGCATAAGTGTGTATAAGTGTGTATGTTTGTAGGCTGACGTATTTTGAGGACTTCCCCACCCACAACACTTCCCAGTGCCTTACTTTAACAGTCCTGCTGATGTCATTCCCCTTAGAAGTACCTTTGCACAGCCCCAGCCCTATAAGGTCTGTGGCATGTGCGATAACTATGTAACAGTATAGTACCAATAACTAGATCGACAGTGGTTCCATTCCCAGTTCTGGCAAACATGTGTCTGTGTGGGTATGTGTGTGTATAAGAGTGTGTATGTTTATAGGATGATGTGTTTTGAGGACTTTCCCACCCAAAACAGTTCCCAGTGCCCTACTTTAGCAGTCCTGCAGATGTCATTCCCCTTAGAAGTACCTTTGTACAGCCCCAGCCCTATAAGTTCTGTGGCATGTGCAACAACTATGTAACAGTATAATACAAATAACTAAATAGGCACGGATTCTATTCCCAGTTCCAGCAAATGTGTGTTTGTAAGTGTGTATGTTTGTAGGCTGAAGTATTTTGAGGACTTTCCCACCCAATACACATCCCAGTGCCGATATTTAGCAGTCCTGCTGACACATTCACCTTAGAAGTACCTTTGTGCACTTGTCAACTCTGTAAGTTCTGTAGCCATGTGATAACTGCATAACACTATAGTACAAATAACTAGATAGGCAGGGGGGTCTATTCTCAGGTCTGGAAAATATGTGTGTATGTTTGTAGACTGAAGTATTTTGAGGATTTTCCTATGCAGTACATATCCCAGTGCCCAACTTTAGCAGTCCTGCTGATGTCATTCACCTTAGAATTACCTTTGTGCACTTGTCACCTCTGTAAGTTCTGTAGCACGTGTGATAATTACGTAGCACTATAGTACAAATACCTAGATAGGCAGGGGTTCTATTCTCAGGTCTGGCAAGTGTGTGTGTGTGTGTGTGTGTGTGTGTGTGTGTGTGTGTGTGTGTGTGTGTGTGTGTGTGTGTGTGTGTTTGTAATTGTGTATGTTTGTAGGGCGAAGTGTCTTGAGGGCTTTCCTACCCGCAACACTTCCCAATGCTCTACTTTAGCAGTCCTGTTGATGTCATTGCCCTTGGAAGTACCTTTGGACAGCATGCAGCCCTATAAGCTCTGTGGCATGTGTAGTAACTAAGAAACAGTATAGTACAGATAATCAGATAGAGGTTCTACACTCAATTGTGTCAAGTGTGTGTGTGTGTGTGTGTGTGTGTGTGTGTGTGTGTGAAGGTGTTTATAAGTTTGTATGTTTGTAGGGTAATATATTTTAATGCCATTCCCACCCAGTACATTTCCCATTGCCATACTTTACAATGGCTCGTGATGTAATCACCTTAGACATACCTTGCAATACTGTTAAATCCTATAAGCTCTGTGGCACATAGGATGACTGTGTAACACTGCAGTACACATAACTAGATAGGTAGGGGTTCTAAACTCAATACCGACAACAGTGATACTGTGTGTGTGTGTGTGTGTGTGTGTGTGTGTGTGTGTGTGTGTGTGTGTGTGTGTGTGTTTGGGTGAGAATCATATCCTCTGGTGGTGTGGGTTATATCATTTTGAGGCATGTACCACCCAGTACACATCCCATTGCCCTACTTTACAAGGCCTACTGATGTCATTCACCTTAGATGTACCTGTATGCACTTGTCAGCCCTCTAAGCTCTGTGGCATGTGCAATAACTGTGTAATACTTTAGTGGAAATACTTAGGTAGGGGTTCTAATCTTAATATCGACAACTATAGTAGTGTGTGTGTGAAACACATCCCCTGTGGCTGTTGTGTGTGTAGGTTGTACCATTTTAAGGCCTGTTGACCCCCTACCCATGACATCACTTTAAGGACCCTGTTAATGGTATCTGCCTCACATGTACCATGTCTCACTATACAGCACATACCAGTCATCTGTACAGATGTACATGAGATATCCACATGTTTGCAAACTATATGTGGTCTGTGTCCCCTGAAAATGAGCATTCCTGTGCTATCATTGCTAAATATGTCACAGTTACCGTACTGACACCCATGTCAGCATCAGACATCGTACCTGACTGACACATCATGTGATACAAAGTCTGTCACTCTATCACTTGTGCAGGTTTGCAGGAGCAGTAGATGAGACCAGTCGCTATGTCTGGTGGGTTATCCCACCATCCATGAAGGCAGTCACAAGATTACCTGTTGTAAGAGGTTGTGTGTTATGCCCCAGGCATATAATCTATATGGAGCATGTCATGTGTATGCAGCACTACAGTATATACAATTGGAAATGTAGGGTTACTAATATATCTATTGGCAACTGTGTATGTGTTTCTGTATGCATAGCCCGTGTGGATGTCTTCAGTGTGTGTATGGGATGGCTATACCATTTTGTGTGCCTCTTCCACCCTGTGAACTCCCCCATTGCCAACCTAGTGTCATCCCATACAGATGCCATCCACCGTACAAGCAGAGTTACACAGTTTATAACACCAAGCCACTGTGGTGCAATGGTCATAGCACTGTGTATTGTACATTAATAGATGGGTAGGTCATCTACTCTGATAAGTGTCAATTCCATGTGCATGTATGTCTCAGTGCATGTCCCCATGCAGCAGTGTGCACGCA
Source organism: Protopterus annectens (assembly GCF_019279795.1). Taxonomy (NCBI): domain Eukaryota; kingdom Metazoa; phylum Chordata; order Ceratodontiformes; family Protopteridae; genus Protopterus; species Protopterus annectens. The sequence continues at coordinate 782,719,703 of NC_056735.1, forward strand.
CATGTGTGTGTGTGTGTGTGTGTGTGTGTGTGTGTGTGTGTGTGTGTGTGTATGTGTCAGGTGGCTCTAACATGTTAAGGGCCTCTGAACCCACCATTGGCAATCCTAACAACCCCTGCAATTGTCAGCCACTTCAATAGTAGTGGCAGACACTGCCACATTACAGTACCATTGTGCTATCTGTATTATGTATCTAGCGCTATAATCCGTAAGACTATACAAGTAGGGGCTGTGCTCAGCCCTTCTTCAGTTGCCCCATGTATGGGACTATGACTCTGTGTGCACTACCAGCACGAGAGGCCAGACATGCATATGAGATGGCAGACACACATGCTGGTGATTGTCAGGTTAGACTAACACAGGCTGACCTGTGTCAGGAATACATACCCCAAACTTGTCATACAAAGTACCAGGCATACCCTCATCAACTGCATGATGGTCAAGTGGATGTAACAGAAATGGCAGGGGCAACAGGTGCTGATAGCTGAATCTGTTGCAGATGAAGTAATGACTAAGCTTGTTAGGAACCTAGTGCCAATACTCAAGTAATCTCCTCTGTATGTGTGAGCCTGCAGTCCTACAGACCACCCAGATGACATATATAAAGGCTAGGTGGCTGTGTCAGGGGTATGTATGCATAGTCACACTGTCTGCCATAATTGCCCCTCACACACTGTTGCATGTAAACACACATGGTAAACATGTACATATACAGCTGTACATTGCATATGAAAAACTCACTGTGTTACCACTCTGCCTTACTCATCATTGCTACTGTCAGCAGGCCCACAGCCTGCAGACACACAGATACCTGTAACTCAACCAGAATACAGTACATGACACTACAGTCAGTCAGCAGTACTAACAGCAATAGTGCATCATGGCTAACAAGGTACGTACACCTCGATATGTACCCATAACTACTGCCAGCAGACAGCACCTTACACAGCATGACATTGCTACACTGTACTATAGGCACCCTGAGCACCAGACCCATATGAGCATGTCCATGCATCGATAGTATGGATAACAGGGTTGTGGCACAAGTATCATAACATGCCACTGCAGTCAGTCAGCAGTACTAACAACAATAGTACATCATGACTAACAAGGTACATACACCTTGATGTGTCCCCTTAACTACTGCCAATAGACAGCACCTTACACAGCATGATATTGATACAGTGTACTATAGGCACCCTGTGCATCAGACCCATATGAGCATGTCCATGCATCAATGGTATGGATAACAGGGTTGTGGTACAAGTATCATCACATGCCTAAGCTGGGCCATATGGCTGACATCATGTGTCTGTGTGTGTGTGTGTGTGTGTGTGTGTGTGTGTGTGTGTGTGTGTGTGTGTGTGTGTGTGTGTGTGTGTCTCTCTCTCTCTCTCTGAAGGGTTGATGTTAAACTGGGCTGTGCAGAGGAGCTGTGTGTGTCAGGTGGTGATTGGCCTGTGATAGGGATGTGTGAGTGTTTGCACACCATCAAGTGATGTGGATGCCCGACACAGGGCTATGTTGGACAGCCGTGGACCGTACATGGCAGGATGTACAGTTCACTGTCTCCCAGCAGGGATGCAGTAACTGGTTCTGTCAGGAGTATCACTGACACTGCCAGGTCCTAGGATAGATGCAGTGCTACTCCCTGATGGTGACGGTTGTCTGCTGGATCCGCTTCCCTGATGGGACTGGCCAGGACAACGTGCCTATGGCCTGCTACGGTGTGGTGTGGACAGCACCTTCTGTTTGGTAGTGCTGTTGGTACTGCCACTACAGGACTGTGAATGTACACAACCACATGGGCTCACAGCTGATCATGTTGCTGACCTACATTCACCTGTCCAATGCCTTATTCCCACCACATGCTCAGACATAGATGCACGGTCGAGCAGTGACAGTGTCTCACCCCACTGTTTCTCATGACATCGGCAAGATGACATATGGCATCACAAATGTCATGGAGGTCATCACGCATGGCAGTGAGCACTGCATTCATGACCCTGAGCATCTTTCTGGTGTTGCAGTCAGCACACACTTTTGCCTCCATGACAGACAGTAACATGCGTCTGGTGACAACTGCTGTGGCACTTACGACAGGGGCTTGATTGGCAGCAGTCCTCTGTCGAGCATCCCTGTCCATCTGCCTGTGTGTGACCTTGCCTACTCTCTGCTTATGGGTGGTGTCTACACTCACACTCACCATACTCAACATACTAGCCTGTTCCATGCCACCACCCTTAACCTGTCCATTATCCATGGCTGCTGGGGACTGGGTATGTGTGGGCATACTGACTGTGTGTGGGATCATGGTGGGTGAAAGTAGGATACCTAACAATGGCAGGGTGTCAGGCACCAACAACCCCACTTGTGCCTCACTATGACCACCATCATCATGGGAGTCCATTAAGACACTGACATCAGGTTGTGAGGGGGAGGGACACCAACCCCTATGGTCACCTGCAAGGGGAAGACAACATATGTAAATTAAGTAAATTAATACCCTACAGTATCATGTTTGCTGATATACACACACACACACACACACACACACACACACACGCACACACGTACGCATGCACGCGCACACACACACACACACACACACACACACACACACACACACACACACACACACACACACACACACACATGCACACACACACACACACACACACTCCTGGTACAGTCTGGCACAGTTGTGACACCTATGGGCCCTTCAGGTCAGACCTTACATTAGTTCTGGCTGCCGCAATCCATCTCTTTCATTGCTACTGTAAAGCCCACAATGAAGGATGACAAATTCTACTGTGAAATGGGCCTAGTAACAGAATGGTAACTGTGGCCAAGACCAAGGCTATACGAGTGAACTATACAGTGTCACCAAGTGCATATGCATGTACTGTAAGAGCTGACTTACTACTATACAGACCACACACAATGACAAGATGTAACGATATGTGATGATAACTGATGAAGTGACAAGACTATACACTATCATTGCAATATGTACACAGTTAAGACTCACAGGGATTCATTTCAGACAACATAGCAGGACAGTCTGCAATACATACAGGAAACATGTAAAGTACTATGTCCATAGCCTCATAAGATGATACCAGGCTATTGGCATCGATACCCTCATAAGCCTGGCCCAGACTTTTGCCCATGTCCCTTCCAAGCCAGCACCTGTTTCCCCTGTCCAGCTGGGACACACGCAGGATCCCAAGGGTGCACCATCCATTTCCCATACAGTCATACAGCTTCTTCTTCAAGAGGGCTATAGACGTACGCTGTTAGACATGGGGAGGGAGTGTATTTTACAGACTGTGTATTGTGTTGGACACTAAACTATCCCACCAACAAGTACTTTACATGTCACAAACCAGGTGAGGGCCTTGTGTGTGTGATGTGTGAGTGGGGTTTATCTTACAGATATGCAGAAATGCCATCAAGGCTGGTTTGGAAATGGCCTTGTATGCTAGACACAGGTCACCTATGATCAGCACGTATGAGACTGAGTACAGGGACAGGGCTTTCAGCCTACCTGTATTGGATAGGTTTTGCAGACCCTGGATTGGCCTTGTTAGGAACCTCTCTGGTCTCTGCAACTGCTGCATTTGCTTGGAAGGTACATGCCAAAGGAGCCATTGTACTTGGTAATGTGTCTGGTAAGGGTGGGGTACAGGGATGTACTCATGTACCAATACAATTGCCCAATATTTCTTGGAATTCATTAATTCCAATGCCCTGGACTAGCTTGTTCTTACCCCCACTAGAGGTAGCAACAACCTTGACCTGGTCATTACTAACATGGGTAACCTTTGCTCTACACCAGTAGTCAACTCCTCCCTGGTTAACTCTGACCACAAACTATTCACCTTAGAAATCCACATCGCTCCTACCCCCCTCCCCACAAAGGTAACCACCATGAAAAACTTCTCCAAAGCTAACTTTGGGCTCCTAAAAACAGAGGTGGCTAACTGCATGGCACCTATGCAAATGAGGAATAGTTGCATGACTGCCGAATCATACACCAATGCTCTGTACGAACATGTACATAAATGCATGGATCTTGCCATACCCAATAGAAATAAGACACTCTCCTCCAAAATAAAGGAAGGCAATCTGGTGGTCCCCTGCCATAAACAAACTCTGCAACAGAAAGAGTAAACTGATGTGGAATAAGGTGAAGTCCCAAGACTGGAAAAACACCCTTGTCAGCCTCAATAAAATGTTGAGATCCCTCATCAAATCCTCTAAAGCTAGCTATGAAAATAGAATTGCAGCAGATATTAAAGACAACCACAAGGCCTTCTATAGTTATGCAAAGAATCTCCACGACAGTACCCAGATTTGCTCTGAGCTACTGCACAATGGTACCTCCTATACCAAGCCACCAGATATTGCCAATATACTGGCCGACAGATTCAGTGCCAACTTTACCCCTCTCCCCCCCCAGAGGACCTATAACAATACCAATCAATTGCCACACACCCTGTATTACTGCTGCACAGGTTAAAACAGTACTGTCCAAGGTGAAGAATACAGCTTCTATGGGACCTGACAATATCCCTGGCTGTGTTCTACATGAACTACAAAATGAACTGGCACCTCACCTGCGTGCCCTGTTCAATCACAGACTCACCTCAGGCTTTATCCCTACCAAATGGCACACTGCTACAGTCATCCTTCTCCACAAAGGAGGAGCCATTACAGACCCTCGGAGCTATCGCCCCCTTAGCCTGATGAGTCTGTTATGTAAAGCTATGAAACGTATCATCATGGACCTAATAAACAAAGATATAGGGAATCTCTAAACTCTGGATACCACACAGCTTGGTTTTGTGAAGAGTAGATCATGCCTGCTCAACCTGGTTGACTTCTTTGAGTCAGTCACTAGAGCTGTCAATGAAGGCAAGGTGATCCATACAGCCTACCTTGATCTGACCAAGGCCTTTGATACCATTCCCCACTCAGGAATCATAGAAAAACTCACTAAGCTAGGCATCAACCCGTATACCACTAGGTGGGTTGTAAACTGGCTTACAGATAGAACCCACAGTGTGAAAGTAGCTGACTCCAAGTCAGACTGCCCGACCTGTCATGAGTGGAGTCTCACAGGGTATGGTCCTGGGTCCTCTCCTGTTTGGTATCTACTTTTCTGAAGTGCAGGCCAAGATAAAGGGACTCTGGTTGACAACGTTTGCAGACGATTGCAAGTTGGCAACTATTATTAACTCCCCAAGTGATGTTGACATCCTACAGAAGGGCCTCACTGAGACCAATGACAGGTGTCAGAACCATGGCCTTAAGCTCAATGCCAAAAACTGTGTCATCATCCCCTTTGGGAAAAACCTGGTTCCCATGAATTACCACATCCATGATAGTCCACTGAACACAGAAGGAGTTATAAGAGATCTGGGAACGCAGGTTAACAGCAACCTCTCTTTTGACCACCACATTGCCACTGTGGTCAGAAAGTCCTTCTATGTGACACATCTCATTACTAAGGGTTTTGCATCCGGGAAGAAAGAAAGTCATTGTCTCCCTCTTCTCTTCCCTCATTAGGCCAATCATCGAGTACAATGGCACATTTGGCATGTACCTCACTAGACACCTGCAACAACTGGAGAGGCCTCAAAAGTACCTCACAACAAGGATCCTAGGCCTTAAACACTTGTCCTATATGGACAAACTCAAAAAACTCCAACTATTCTCTGTCTCATATCTCCTACTTAGAGGCAATCTCCACTTGACTTAGAAATCCATGTCTGACCCAGCTCTGTTAGAAATGCTACATCTAAAACAATCCAAATCCCTCCGCACCACACACTCCAGAGACCTTAACCTCATTACCACAATCAACAGAACAAGCTGGAGTGGCAGGTTCATAACTCAGAGACTGCCCATGTTATGGAATAGATGTCAAACAGAGCACTTCACTGGCACTCTTCAAGAGAAATATTGATGAGTGGATGGGAAACAGAAAATTCACCTTGGGGATCACTCCAGTGGCTCTACTCGACAGAGGCACTGGGAACTAAGGTTGGGTGGCACAATACCAGGGTAATCCTATGGGCTAGGCTTGTAAAGGCTCCAGGGCCATTAGCCTAGTTATGAACCTATTTTGTGGCCTCCTGTTTCCTGGAAGACATGCCAGTATTTGTCAGGTGAGACATGTAGATACATACAATGGTGCCCACATGGTGGGAAAGTGTCAGGTTGCTACCAACATTGGTGCACAAATCACCTCACACCTGATTGCATACTCAGTACATTATTAATGTCATAATTAGTGTGGATGACATCTGCCACAGCAGGGAGAATGATGCCTCTCCTGGCATTCAGTTTGCAGAAATGTTTCTTGCACCAGTCATTAATTGGGTGAGGGCCTCTTGGAGGATGCTCACATCAGTAGGGGAATGTAAGACAGTGGCCAGCTTGCAAGTATCTGTACAGCTGGACAGTCACAGACCACTGCTTATGTCCCATACCTCAGGTATGCATATCCCAAGCAGTGAAGGCCCCCAGACTGATCCTTGTGGTAAACCGCTTTGGAAGACTCTACTACTAGAGGTGGGTCCCACTGCTTTGACCGAGTGGGTACTATCATTAGGCCAGATAGCTACCCATCTGGTAACATACAGGTTGATGCCTAGATGTGTAGGCGTATGTATCCTGGCCACCTGGGGATTATTGTGAGATAATTGGGCTAGGTGAAGATAGGCATTGTTCACCATCTTCCTCTCTTCCTTGTGTTTGTTGACCACTTCATAGAGGCAACCAGATTTAATAGGCCTGATTTCCCTTTGACAATACCATGCTGTGTGAGCTCAGGCATTTTAAGGTTGCTGATGTCCCTTTTCATAATGTCCTTGATATTGCCTTCCATTCTCTTGCAGAGAAGGCTAGTTAGGCTGATGTGCATATGACTGGTTATGTTAGTGGATTGCTCCACCTTTCTGTATAGGGATGACAGTGGCTGTCCTCTGGGAAGATGGGATGACACCGGTGCTCAGGCTTTGGTTGTCTACAGTGCACTTATGCTTGTGTTAATGTAGGATGCAGCCAGGGATGGTATCAGGCCTATGGAGACTTCTGTGTGTTGCCTTTGAGAGAGCATTACGGATGTGCTTCCTGATGATTAGGGGAGGGAGGCAGGTGCTGTGCATGCACATGTGTACCGATGGGGGGACTGAGGGATGATGTATACACTTCACCTGTCTGCAACCAGTTGTCTATATCTATGCCATATGTGTATGTGGTGTTATTGACCACCACTACATAGCAGGTTTTTGTGTTGCCTCTGAGATTGCAGACACAAGTGTGGAAGGCCTAGTGATTGGCCTTGGTGGATGTGTCCTACTTGCTCTCAGAGACAGCCTTAGGGTAATTCACATGTGACCTTATTTGCTTGTGCAGACCAAGTTGACATTGCTTCCATTAAGGCACCTATTCCTTCTTGGCCCTGTCCAGCAATTATTTCCACCTATTATGGCATTTATGTATTGCTGCAGTCCACCACTGATGTTTACCTTACCTTGAGGGAGATAATGTTGCTGAGTCCATACAGCTATGTAGGTGCCCACATTGTATTGTGGTGTGTGCCTGGACACTACTGTAAGTTCCAACTGATGGGATGTTGGCTGTAAAGTTACTTCTACCTGCTCTGATGAGAATTATACTCAGTTGTTTAAAGTTCATTTTGTTTGACCCTGACAAGGAGGGGGTGGCAGGGAAGATAGTGACTTGAACAGTGATGGGTCTGTGGTCAGTGGTCAGATAATACAGTGTGTAGGAATGCTACAGTGACTACTCATGTTGGTTATTACCAGCTACTGGATATTTCCACCTGTTGTAGGAGTGTTGACTGGCTGATCCACTGCATTGCCATTGACAAACCCGAGGAATCTGTGCATTCATGTTCAGGTGGCATAGGTCATGGACACTATGGTTGGGTAGATTAAGTCACCCAGGAGCAGGTGAGATGATTAAATCCTGACAGATTCCAGCAAGTCCCAGTAGATGTGGTGGGTGTCCATAGCCATGGTTGGAAGCCTATAGCTAGCTATGTTTTGAGTAGGTGTTTTGTCAACTGTTAACTGCACTTGGGGTGTATCCCATATGTCATACTGTTTGGCCAGCCAGGAGGTGTGTATGTGTATAATAAATGTTGAACACTCCACATCTGTGGTTTTGCAGCCCTCCATTTGAGGTCTACATGTATGATGGGATGAGTAACCTGACAAGGTAAGTGTGTTGTCCACAGCTACAAAGCAGGTGTCAGTGACTGCACAAATGTCGGCATCCTACAAGATAAGGTACATTTGCATTGACATGAGTTTCATGGTAGGGCACCTAGCTCCTGTTAGAGCAAGACGTCTGTGCAAGGGCACACATCATTAGTGGGTAAAGGCCGGAAAATAGTGTCTCTTTATGAATCTAGCTGAAACACACTTAGTTGCCTGCAAAGACTCTGTTGCATTCACAGGTCTACTCCACAGGATATGACATCTGACAATCAAATGTATGCTATTATGTTATTATTTCAGTCTTTAATTGGTTGCCAGTGATGTGCCAGACAATACACAACTGTATGAGGTATTGACTACAAATATGAGGCAGACATGTGGTCAATCTGCAAAACTCTGGACAGTTGTCAGGTATGGGCTCAGTATATAACATACAGTTCAACACACACTTCTGCGCCTGTTGTGTACTACACACATACTTTATTCTGCCCAAAACGCTGATTTTCTAGAGTTTCTGTGATTTAAAAACCTTATTTCCGGTACATATTGTACTTATTTTACTGCCTGCACTTTAACAAAGTCATTTTTGTGTTTAATATACCTGTTTAACTATTGTAGTCTACGCACTCAAGTGTGATCACTTTTTCTGTGCATTTAAAGTGTTTTTATATTGTATCTACTTTATTTTCTGAAAAAAAAAAAAAAAAAATATATATATATATATATATATATATATATATATATATATTTGTTTTTCTGCCTTTCAAAGCTAGCATAGTCCAGTTTTCAGGTTAGTGCTGAATTCAGGGCTGTGTTACAAGTTTCTGTGTTTGCCCATACCTTACTTGGATAGAAGAAAGTTTCTCTGTTCACTGTGAGAGAGGGAGCTTTAAGCAGCCTATCTGTCCCTGGAGGAGTTGTTTCAGCCCAGAAATTAATAGTTTATTGGCCATTTTGGGCTAATTTCTATCTCTTTCATTTCCCTGCTATAAAACCCGCATTTGCGTGGTTTTGTGCAGTGGGCAGCACCGGGTAGCTAGGCTATAACTATACCCGGCTCCACAAAGTCTACTCTTCAATTTTTTCCTTGGAACTAGACAAACTTTCAACATAAGCATTCAAACCATTCACTTCTCATCATGGCACTTGCTCAAAACTCATAGCAAGCACTAATAAACCTTAGCACTAAACCCCCCCTATACTGTAGAGAAGGACAAGGCTCTCTATTCAACCTTACCAGCCAATCAGTAAAAAAGTTCACTGTACCTTTCCAGGCATGTCCAAAGGGAAGTTTCAGGTGTACTCTCCAGTCCAACTGGTGAATCTGGGCATTTTAAGCCAATGTTACAATTGCCTCATGTACACAGACAACCCTCTCCTCCTTCCACCAAACACTAATACATGCAAGAGATGCAATTATACAGCCAAACTGGAGGCTAAGCTCTCTCAAACCAAGACTGGACCAGGCAGTAAAGAGGAGAAGGGAGTTACTTGCATCACACCACCAGTCTCATGTAGACCTATGAAACTGGCACCGGTAAAACACACACATAAATACACAAAAACATACTCGGAGGCTCTAAATAAAAATCTGCAAAAGCAACAGAGACCTCCAAAGCAGACATCCAAGCAACCTCCACCCCCCAACACAAACCATGAAACACATACTTCACAAAACCAGTGTGCCATGCAATCACAGCCCTTAAGGCAAAATAACATACCCAACACACTAGTAATAGGTGACTCTATAGTCAGGCACACTGACGTCCCACTCACTAGGCTAAACAAGGAGAAGGTTACTGTTAGCTGCCTGTCAAGTGCCAGGATCCGCCACATAACGCAAGCACTTGGGTCACTCCAAAACAAGTACAAATATGACCCTGTCATTGTCCATGTTGGTGTGAATGACCTAAGCCATACCTCTCTGGACTACATGAAAAGAGACACGGAGGAGCTCTCTGATCATGTAGCCCAGGCTGGTATGACCCTGACCCTGAGTAGCATCCTGCCCTCACCAAGAATGATACCACGGTATAGAGAAAAAATTATCAATGTCAACAATTGGCTAAGCTTCTGGTGTCATTCAAAGAGGATCCAGTGTCTGTCAGCCTGGGATGACATTCTCGACAAGCCACGCTGCTTCACTAGAGATGGCTTGCACCTGTCACCCTTAGGCTTTAGAATACTGACCAATGCTCTTACCACTCCCATAGTGCCTTTTTTAGGCAAGGCTCAAAAGACAAACCCACTGCTGTAAATAGCGCAAGTAACAAAAAACTGAGGGTAATGCTACTCAATGCCAGAAGCCTAAACCTCAAAATGCATGCACTTGAGGCACTCCTCAGTATGGAGAAAATCGATATATGTGCAGTAACAGAAACCTGGTTTAAGGTTCCAGAGAGCACCCCAGCACTACCAGGCTACAACTCATGCCATACATTTCGGCCACAAAACCCAGACCGAAATACAAAAGGTGGAGGTGTATCCATATTCATCAAGGATACCCACACCTCCAGGTTAGTGGCACAGCATGATGCTTCAGAGATCATCCACGTGCAACTACCAATGAGCAAAACTGCTATTCAAATTATAGCTTCCTACAGATCACCCGCTATGTCCCAGGACCCCCACTCCACATTCCTGGAAACACTGAAAAACATAAAGGTCCTACCAAACACCCTGATATTGGGTGATTTCAGTTACCCAAACATTAACTGGGAGAACTACTCAAGTACAAACTCCCTTGCCCAATATTTCCTAGAATTTATAAACACAAACACCCTGGATCAACTGGTCAACACCCCTACCAGAGGTGACAACATATTGGACCTGGTCATCACCAACATGGGCGACCAGTGTTCCACACCAGACATCAACCCCTCGTTGGTTAGATCTGACCATAAACAAATCACTCTGGATATCCACATTCCGCCACCTCCCCTGGTAAAAGAAACCACCGTGAAAAACTTTTCAAAAGCAAACTTCACATTAGTTAAGACCAAGGTGGGAAGATTCAAAGTCCCCATGCTAAAGGATAACACTGTCCAAGGTGCAAAATCCTTTATTAATGCACTCTACAGGCACCTACAAGAATGCATGGATCATGCTATCCCAAACAAAACCAAGACTCAGTCTTCCAAGAAAAGGAAACCAGTCTGGTGGACCCCTGCCATAAACAAGCTATACAATAGGAGGAGGAAACTAGTACACGAAAGAGTAAAATCCCAAGAAAGGAAGACATCCCTGATCAGTATCAGCAAGAAACTCCTTTCCCTCATAAAATCATCCAAGGCTAGCTTTGAAAGAAAAATTGCCATGGACTCCAAAGATAACCACAAGGCATTCTTTAGCTATGTCAAGAATCTAAGTGGCAATTCTCAGATCTGCTTGGAGTTAGTGCAGAATGGCACAAAATATACTGAACCAACCGATATAGCCAACATCCTGGCAGACAGTTTCAGTGCAAACTTCACCCCCCTCTCACCCCCAAAAGGGCCTATAACTATACCAAAAGAATATAGTGCCCCTGAAATTACAGACACTCAGGTTAAAGCAGCCCTCTCCAAAGCCAAAAACACAGCATCAATGGGACCAAACAGTGTTCCAGGCTGTGTCCTACACAAGCTCAAAGATAAACTAACCCCTCACCCAAACACACTGTTTAAACTCAGCCTCTCCACAGGCTATGTGCCCACAGAGTGGTGCACAGCAATGGTTATTCTGCTCTACAAAGGTAGAGCCACAACGGACTCCGGGATCTTTCACCCTATAAACCTGACTAGTTTGGTCTGCAAAGCTATGGATCGCATCATCATGGATCTCATTAACAGAGACATTGGGAACCTCCAAACACTGGACCCTACCCAGTTCAGCTTTGTTAAGGGCAGATCATTCCTCCTAAACCTGGTGGACTTCTTTGAGACAGTTATCAAAGCTATAGATGAGGGAAAGGTGGTCCACACAACCTACCTAGACCTCGCAAAGGCCTTTGACACCATTCTTCACTCAGGTATTATAGACAAGCTCACCAGCCTGAACATAAACCCCTACGTCATGAGATGGGTTGCCAACTGGCTCATGGACAGAACCCACATTGTAAGAGTTGCGGGAGCTAGTTCTGACTCTAAATCGGTTACAAGTGGCGTTCCCCAGGGCTCATTCCTAGGACCCCTCCTGTTTGGCATATACTTCTCAGAGATACAGGCAAGCACAGGAGGACTATGGCTGACCAAGTTTGCAGACGACTGCAAACTAGGGGCTAAAACTGACTCTCCGGCTGACACAGACATCCGCCAAAAGGGTCTCACTGAGACAGATACCTGGTGTCAAAACCATGGCCTAAAGCTAAATGCCAGAAAGGGCATAGTCATCCCCTTTGGAAAAAACAAAGTACCTACAAACTATCACATAGGTGGTAGACCCCTAAATATGGAAGATGTAATAAGGGATCTGGGGACCCAAGTAGATAGCAACCTCTCCTTTGATGACCACATTGCCAAAGTGGTTAGAAAATCCTTCTATGTGGCCCACCTAATCACAAAAGGCTTTGCATCCAGATCGAAAGAGGTCATTGGGCCCCTCTACGCATCACTCATCAGACCCATCATAGAGTACAAAGCCCCATTTGAGATGTACCTTACAAGACACCTGCAACAACTGGAAAGACCACAGAAGTACCTCACCAAGAGGATCACTGGCTTCAAGCAGATGCCCTATGCAGCTTGACTGAAGAAACTCCAGCTGTACTCAGTTGCATATTGCCTACTCAAAGGTGATCTCTGCCTTACATACAAGGCCATGTCCAACCCAGAATTGATGGACATGCTCCACCTAAAGAAAACCATATCCCCTCGAGCCACATCCTCCAGGGATCTAAACCTCACCACAACAATAAATAGGATGTGCTGGAAGGATAGATTTCTGTCCCAGAGACTTCCCATGCTCTGGTACAAGATTCCAATCTACATTAGGCAGAGCTCCTCGCTAGCCCTCTTCAAGAGAGATACCTTGACGAGTGGATGGGAAACAGAAAGTTTACGCGAGGGATCACTTCAATGGTTCTGCTGGACAAAGGCACAGAGAACTAATCTAAGGGGGCGGCGAAAGCCAACACATTCTGGCTAGGCTTATAAATGGCTTCAGGCAAATAGCCTAGTACCTACCTGTGAACCTATAAATCTATGAACTTATAAAAGTCTCTTACATTTGTAAGACAAACATATGTATCAAAGTAGCATTCACAGGTGACATATGACTATTTAGAACATCCCAAGTAGCTGGCCTACCAGTGTCACACTCAGTATTGGACAACATACACTCCAGTAGAACTCATACATGAGCTGAACTTTCCTGGGATGATTCAGGGGCCAGATATGTGATCCATGTCAATGCAGACAGGGCAAGCAGGAATGGCCATAGGTGCTGGACAGCAGCATGTGAGTTCAGCAGGTCTTGTTTCAACCTAGTGTTTAACTTCCTATTTGACATTATTGCATCCCCCCTTCTGCAGTCCTTTACAAGCTTACATATTTACATGCCTGTTATAGTGCTGAAGAGTTTCCTCAGAATAATGCAAATGGTAAGGTGTATGTAGTCACAATCTGTCTTTGTGTAGATGGGTTCAGATCTGTGTTGCATAGGCAGCAGCTTGTCTTTTTTAGGTAATGCTCATGAGCAGGTGATGGCCTGTGCACCAATTGGTGTCTCCCACTTGCTACTTGCATCCAGAGCAGCTATGTTGTCTTTCCATTAGCCAATGCCATAGCAACACAGTGCTATAATTAAGCCCTTCATGTGGGCCTTGCCCCTTTTCCTTGCCTGTGTGGAGGACATTATGGAGGTATGAGGACTACAGCTTCACAGACGGTAGGTGGAAATACCTCTCAGGACAAGACATTTGGATACAGCCCAACAACATGGGGGACAGAGCTCCAAAACTGGGTACAGATTGTAGGTAAGTATTGCTGCTATACACATAGAGGATTGCTAGATTAACAGGGTTTGTCTGGACATGCATTTTCTGTGTGACTTGACATCTGACAGTGATATGTCTCTGACATACCTCTCAAATGGCGGGCGTTCCACAGACTGCCCAGAGATTTGCATGTTATGTTTTGTCTATTCTTCAGACAATATCTGTTTTTGACATCCATTAATGTTTCGGACATCATATCCTTCTGGGGTGTTATGTTACAACAAACCCTGTAACACCAGCAATTCTTTCAATTTGTAATACCATTATGTGAGATATGTCCCTCTTTTTGGCCCCCTGTCCCCCAAGTATTTCTATTTCATGCTTTCTTCAGATATTTTGCATTAACAGGTTCAGAGGTATGGCATATCATTATTTAGTGACTGCACTCCTGATATCATCCCAGTGACTTAGCAAACTCCTGGAAGTGTTATGCAACAGTGGTCATAAATATGGTCCCACACCCTGGACATTCTGTGGAAATAATTTGAGAGCTCTGTATGTCTGGTCATTGTTAACAGACTGCCAAGAGTGTGTAGGAGTGCTATGTGTAAATGTTTGTTGAGCTGAGTAGGGAGTGTAGCAGATTTGAGTGTCACAGATCCTTTTCTATCTGACTGTGCATGCTGCTACAGTTGCTGGTGGTCTATCAGGTGTACATGTTTGTAGAGGCAGACTGAGAAATGTTCTGTAACACCTCAGGATTCCCAGTAGACTGTGAGTTGGGCCAGTATATGTTGATGTAGTGAGTGACTGGCAATCAGGATATGTTTGTTCAAGCAGTTGTTCTACTCTAGAGTTAATTTCGGGTACGGGTATGTTGCTCTGACTGTGGTGCAAATGGTTGTAGGTGTACATTTCCACACCAATATCTGCTTTTCTCTACAGTTCCATCCCTGTGGTGCATGATATATTTGGAAATACATGGGTAATTCCCCAGAGCTGATTTGGGGTAATTTCATGTTGATCTTACTGTAGTTCAGAAGGTGCTGGGTGAAATGGTTGGCAGCTCTCAATGTTTTTTTCTCTTCTGCTACATGACTGCAGCCATACCTGTCCCCTGTCCAGATGTCTAGACACAGTCCAGATATGTGGCTCATATGTTTGGCCTGTTCCCCCATAACAGTTGTGGATTTCTGACAAATCACTGGGATGATGTCAGCATTGACATCAGTAAATCATGACATTCATTTGTGTTTCAGACCTGGAATCTATCAGGGATTATATGTTAAATTAAACCATGCTCCTCTAGCAGACTTCCACTAGTATTGTTTGTTTGTGTCTTTCGGCTTTTCCCGGTTAGGGGTCACCACAGCGGAACTCCAGTCCGCTAATGATTGGCAGTAGAGTTTTACGTGCTGGCTTGCTGGGCCTAACGCACAACCTTCAACGAAGGAACGCCCGTTCACACATGTCACCACACAGAAGACGCTCTAACTGAGAATCAAACGGGCAACGTCTAACTGTGAGGCGACAATGCTACGGCTGCAACATAACAGCCATATTTCAAAGAAGTCACTATTGTTTGCCCTTTATCCCCCCACTTTCTCAGGCTTTTTGCAGATGTTTTGCAGTAAGAGGTTAGCTATATATATATATATATATATATATATATATATATATATATATAGATATGTGTGTATATATATATAGCTAGCTAGATACATGCATATATACATATATTTGTATTTATATATATGTATATAAAAGTGTTATGGGTATATATGTTTCCCTTATGTTAAATGACTGTAGTGCATATGTTTGTAAAAACATTACAAATTAATTCAGTTCAGATTGTATAGAGATACATTGCTGTGATTGTAGTGCACAGGGTCCTGGGTTCAAGACTTGGAAGTGATGATTTTTTTTATCAATGTTAAATGACCTGAATGCATGATATGTTTGTAAAAGCATTACAAATTCCTACAGCTCAGATGTTGTAGTGGTATGTTGCTGTGATTGTTGTGCCATCTTCTTGGATTTGAGACTTAGCAGTGCTGATTATTTTGTTGCTGGACAGAACACAGGCTAATGGAGACAGAGTGATTAAAGCACTTTTAAGCAGTTGTAAGCGGGTTTGCATGGTTTTGTGCAGTTTTGCATGAGGCTAAGTGATGCTAAGAGATTGATAAGCCCCCTTAGCTTCACTTAGCTTCACTTAGCACCTATTACTCCTGCTTACACCCACGCTAATTTTAATTAAAAAAAGAAAAAGGGTGATAGGAAACTGGTGAAGGGGGGAAAGCAGGATGTAAAACATTAGGAAAAGCAGCTAGGGATGTGCAGGATGGGTGCAAGAAAGGACCATAGCTCTACATTTCTTCAGCAACAGCTGTGAATAATGTGTAAAATTTGGAATTTACAGCCTTACACCCCACAGGGAGGGGTGTTGGCAACAGACATTTGTAGTATAATTTGTGGGTAGATTGATTAATTTCACTGTACATGGGGCTGAAATGTAGAGCTATGTATGGTGCAATGATGTTTTTATGGGACAGATGCACTTTTCTTTTCTAGGTGGGGGTGGGATGTTGGGGAAGGGCTGTAGGTGTGTTTGGGGAGGTAGGTTTGGCAGGATATATAGCATTTGCAGACAGACAAGGCACACAAGAAAGCAGACAGGGGCAGTATATGACATATGAGGGGGTAAATACCTTGAATGGAGAGGGTGGTTGTGAATCAGAGGCCCATGAGCCCCCCAAATGGATACAGTGTGACCGAGGTCCCCACCCATAGGCAGTCACTTCTGCACCTTCATGGCCCCAAAGGTGGCTGTGCAGGGAGCTGGACATGAGGAGCAGCTTGCACCTCCAGGCATGCCAGGAGGCCCTCCATCTGGTGCAGCTGCCCACCCAACTAGGAGTGGATGATGCTGCGTACCATATCATAGAACATTCTGTGGGTTATGGGTTCCTCTCCAGGCCTGCATCCAGGGGGAACTGGCCTATACCCTAAGGTGGTTCCACCCAAAGGTGGCACAGGACAAATGGAGGAGGATGTTCTGGGTTGGATCCCAGATGTGCTGGAGCCCAGTGCCATGGCCAGCTGGGGTTGGACAGGCAGATCCACCGGGATCTGCCTTCCCAAATGTGCTATGGTGTTGTGGTTTTCCAAGATATATTGGTTAGTCATGAACAACATGTTGCAAAATTAGTTATAACAGCATGCATGGGTGTTCCCGTTAACCCAAATCAATAAATTTAAAACAGTTGCATAGCAAACAGAACACATGCATAAATGGAACAACAGTAAGCATTTTAACAGCATGCGAGTTACATTGATGGCAACAGGCCACCAATAATGGCATTTGAACAAGGTATGTTAATATGCAACCAATG
Source organism: Protopterus annectens (assembly GCF_019279795.1). Classification (NCBI taxonomy): domain Eukaryota; kingdom Metazoa; phylum Chordata; order Ceratodontiformes; family Protopteridae; genus Protopterus; species Protopterus annectens. Next base: position 782,737,270 of record NC_056735.1, read on the forward strand.
AAATATATGAACAATAATAGAACACATGTCCCAACAACAAGTTTTGAGAATAACATACCCGTATATGAATAATAATTATTCATGCAGATGATTGGTGGGGGAGAGAATAAAAATTCCATTAACAACTGTATCGGCTTCTATTTTTCACAACAGTACTGCTCCATAATCTATAGGACTGTCCCCACTTTACATCTACCTATGGCCCATAGCTGCTGTGGCACATACATGCCTGTTAAACTCTCAACCTGTAATGGTATGGGGCAGACAGGGTACACTGTGGCTACTTTACTGGAGGGGTATTGGACATGTCAGAGCTACATACCTGACTAAGAAGGAGTATCCTGCAATGATCTTGTCTGAGTCTGCTACTAGCATAGTTCATCTAGATTCCTATCTGTGTCCAAGGTGATTGGCAGCAGTGACCACTAACAGTGACAGCATGACACTTGAGAGATATGTATCGGGAAGAGGGCATGGTGTATATGCCTATTCTGCTGTCATTTGCAGGCATGGGGTTGGACAGTGGGACAGTTGTACACGGTGTAGTGTTATACCCTTCAGACAGCTACTACAAATATTTCATTGCCTGTAAGATCTGTGGAGAAAATATCTTTTACCACTATCTGACAGTTTCTACAAATTTTCTAGATTTATATGTATATATGCACATATCTCAGTACCACTCCCTGGATTTGAACCATGTCTGAGTGTGTTAAAAGGATATACAAGGCTGTTTCACATCACACTGAACTACTGGGGTACTGCTGTCTTTTGTTTGACTGTTTTCTACCTAATACTCTGTGGGTTAGATAGTCTGACCTTGTAATCCTCATATTCATGGATGACAGATAGTTACTGTACTGTGTAGTAATCCTTTGAAATTATGCAATCTGGAAAACAAAGGTTAGCATAAAGCACTGCAGCAGGGGACACACTATAATACTTTTGACATTAGTATTCAGGGTTTTGATCTTAGTGCATAACACATGTCATATTCCATGTATATCTTGATTTACAGCTCCACAATCTGTTTGGCATACTAGCTGATTCTCAAAACATCCTCTGTTAATTCATGCCGTCAAAGCCATATTTTCCATTCAGAACCTATACACATTCTGTTTCTACAACATACCAGAATAAACCGAACAGTTGGTGGTTTAGATTTTTATTGCACTTATATGACACAGTGCTCTACTACTGCATATGCTGTAGATGACAATTAGTCTGGCAAACGTTTCTTTAATCGTTAGACACAGAACACAATAAACAAGTTAATCCTTCGTGTTTATTTCACTATATAATGCAAGGTAGATCTGTACTCACCAGCCTGTCGGAGCAGCTTTGTCAGTTTGTTTGCATTTGCCTTAGCATTGCTAGCCCTCTCTGCTGCAGCTGTAGGGAGAGAAAACAAACAAACATTATGCATACCTGTCTATCACAGAGGCTAGAATTTGGTACAGCTAAATCTGGGGTACTTACAAACTGCTAGAGCATGGTTGTCCCAAGCATATTGGATCCATTGGGCTAAGAGTGCCCCCTTCCTCTGCTTTAGGTTGGCATAGTGGTGCCATACCTTCTCACCAGTTTGGGGGATGCCAGTGGCACTGGTGAGATTGCATGTCAGATGGTCCCTGGCCTCCACTTTATACTGTGAGCCCTAGTACTGGCCCCACAGCAGTCTGTTGTCATGGTTTGCTACAAAGAGCTCAACCATGACTCTGAACTCCAAAATGCCACAGCTCTGCACCTGAAAGAGCAAGCCCTTACCAACACCTGACATAGTTCCTAGTCATAGAAAGCTGCAACAGATTCTGGCTGTATTCCCACCTGTGCCATTTAAATAAGGCTATATTCCCACCTTTTGCTTTCATTGGACCATTTTGAAAATGCTAAGCTCAACTAAGTAGTCCGCAAATCTGCTGACATGAGTTGAACAGTGCTTAAAGGGGTAATTGCTGAGCATTGCTTAAAAGTGTGCAAATTCACTTAGCTGAGCTGACTGCTGCTTAGCATTTATGTCTAAGCAATGCTTAAACCAGCTAGGCATAGCTGACCACTGCTAACCATTGCTCACTTTTCATTTTTTGGGAATATCAGAATAATGACTTTTAATTAATCATTACTGACATATTAGTAAGTGTATATGATTTAATTTACATGATGTCCCTCTATGTGCTGTCATTACATTACCGTGAGGTGTGACTATACTGTATGGGTGATTCACATGTTATATGCACTCACACTTCCATTATAGACCATCTACACTACCCTGGTTGACAAATATCAATTACTGCATAATTTAAAATAAAAATAATACTTTTAACACTGCTTTCCCATGTAAAAATAAAATGTCTGTCTTGGTTCTTGAACTGTGAATTCCTACATGTAAAGCCAGGATTCTAACCACTACTCTAACTTGGCATTAGGATTTTAGCTTTATATTTTATTTATCTCCTATGGGATGTTTAAGCAATGCTGAGCAGAGAGCCATAATGCACACATCCACTCAGCTATGCTTAAACATACCTGGAATGGGAAAAAAAGCAAAAATTTAATCAACCCAATTTTTTTACAAGCATCTGTACTTATTATCCATCACAGTAAGGGAAATTGTAAAGGGACACATAGGGAAAGATTTTAATTATTGGTCTTACAAAGTTAGGAAGTGTGACTGTGGTTTTCTAGCAAATCATTGGTAAATCACTTGGGGTTTAAGTCAGGACATAATGACAGACACATGGGTTTCAGACTTTATACCCTTCAGGAAGCCTGTGCTAATGCAAACCTTTATTCTATCAACTTTCTAGGTTTGTATGTGCAATATTTAAACAGTGTCCCTATTTTTGTGTCTTTGCCCCCCCCCCCAATTATTTATGGCTTTGTGCAGCTTTCTTGCTCTAGGAGCTTGAGAGGTATGTGAGGCAGGCATTTGGGCATTCTGCTTAGACCTGTACATTTGAGAGGTATGGCTGCATGACACTTATTCAATGGCAGACATTTAGGGTTATAGTCTTCATACCCTTCAGAAAGTCCATGCTAATGCAAACCTCTTATTCTATCAACTTTCTGGGTTTGTAAGTGCAACATTTAAATCATTACCCTATTTTTGTGCCTTTGTCCCCCCATTATTTATGGCTTTGTACAACTTTCTTGCTCTAGGAGGTTGATAGGTATGTGAGGCAGGCATCTGGGCATCCTGTGGAAACCTGTACAATTGACGAGTATGGCCATATAGCACATTTACAATGGCAGACATTTGAGTTTCAGTCTTCATATCCTTCAGGAAGTCCATGCTAATGCAAACCATTTATTCTATTAACTTTCTGGGTTTGTAAGTGCAATATTTAAAATATGTCCCTATTTTTGTGCCTTTGCCCCCCATTATTTATGGCTTTGTACTGCTTTCTTGCTGTAGGAGGTTGAGAGGTATGTGAGGCAGGCATCTGGGCATTCTGTGAAAACATGTACAGTTGAGGGGTATGGCCGTACGGCACATTTACAATGCAGGGGGTGTGTGACAGAACCTGCCACATACCCCCTGCACTGATTTCTTGCTCCCCTATCCATATCAGTGTCCGTGGACACTGAAATACTCATTTTATTTGATTTCCATGTCTGTACAGCACTTTCTGAGTGCAGGGGGCACGTTAGATGTGCATGCACTACATAAACATGCCCCCTGCACTCAGTAGTGTTCATGTCTGTTTAGCCTTAGCAGCAGCGCACCTTCATGAATATTGCTGTTAAAGCTACAGCTAAATGGACATGATCACTCCATGCAGGAATAGCACTATTCCTTCATGGAGTTTATTGAATCCAGGGGATAATTTAAGACATCTGAGAAACTTTGCAGTAAGCTTGTTTAGTTCAAGAAAAAGTTTATTGAATCCAGGGGATAATTTAAGACGTCTGAGAAACTTTGCAGTAAGCTTGTTTAGTTCAAGAAAACATGCATTAAACGTGTCTATAATTATTTGCAGTGCATCTGAAAAATCTTCTCTCCTGCTACAAGCCTTCCTGGCTCTAAGCATTTCATCACATCACAAAGATGAAATTAAATGAGAGTGATAATTAGATTCGTCAAAATAATCTATCATCACCTGGAATGTATTTTACCTTTAGAAGTAATTAAAAGGAAACCATCCAAAAAAATTCAGTGCCACTATTCATTTAAATAGTAAGAGACAAACCAAATCTGTTACTGTTAAGATAATACAAAAAAGTTGGTGCGAAATCATTACCCCTTGCATAGAAACTAAATCATCACTGTAACAAAGATAACCAGAATAAAATTTAGAACAATAAATGTACTGGCTCTCAAATAAAACCATCATAATATTTTTATGCAAAAGATGCCCTGTTTGCAGTACCTGTAAGCTGGTAATGAATCTGATGATGAAACATAAAAATATAGTTTTTCAAACAAAAATCCAACAGTTCAGTTATATAACAGGCATGTGATAATCAAATAAAAAGTTCAGTACAGCCTCTGAACCCTATTTATGCTTAATGTTAGTACATATGCTCTTAATCCCCAACATTAGCCACTACATATCCAGGAATAACAGGAACCATGACATTTTCTCAATTTAAGCAAAAAAAAAAAATTAACATAATTACTCTTTAATATATGAAAGCAAAGTAACAACTCATAGTACTAAGTAATTATTAATCACTCATCCACATTTTTTTTAATATAGTTCCACAATAAAAACAAGAGGACAGCTAGGGATGATGAGCATTTTTGTGAATTTTAGGAAAACAGTAAAAGCTAGACCTACTGTCATCAGAGGGGACAATTTTAACAAAAAAAATTCTCCAAAATATAACCCAGTCTTCAAATTTTGTTTCATCAGATGTTTAAAATTAACAACAGATTCATTATAAACCATTACATTCACTCTCTTCTAATTAACAAAGTCTTGCAGATGTTGCATACACTTAATAAATATTGATATTTATTTTACATTTGTTTTCCGGGTAAGTCTGACTTGGAACAAAGCCAGTTTTCAGCGGAGACCAGAGGAGAAATGTTCCAGACATATGTCTTAGTAATGCGAGAGACAACCAGTGTACCTGGAGTAAATCCACGTGAAGGGAGGGAGGATATGCAAACTCTGCACAGAAGGTACACCAGCCAGGAATTAAACTGGAGAACCTCTTGCTGTGAGATGATAATGCTACCACTGCACCACTGTATTGCCTGCAGTGACAACATTCCTACCTTTATCAGCTGGTCTAGTAACAATTTCAGAGTTATGTTTCAATTCATTAAGAGTTTGCCATTCCTCTTTGGACAAATTATAACACCTACATTTTACAATGGTTAAACTGTTTAAAGTATTCTCGACTTCTAGATTAATAATAGTGGAGAAAAATGTAATCATTTCATACAAATGAAGGCATACAATTTATTTTCATATCAAGATAATGAATATCTTGAGAAGAATATGCATTAATGGTCAAATCATTAAAAATGTTAATATCTAATTCAGGCACAGAGGAAACTTCATCCATACTCAACAGTTTATTAATAAACAAGTCAGCTTCATAATGACATTTTTTCTTATTATCTAAGTCAAGTGGAGCATTAGGACTTTTAAAAGCTCTCAGCCCACATGGAGAAATATTGACTATCATATGTTACTTTACAGTGGCAGAATTATAATAAGTATTAATTTCTAATACAATTAGTTGTCATAGAAACAGATAATCTGTCTTGACTACAAGAAGACATAGACTGAAATAACTTAAACTTCTTTGATCACAAAAACCATGAAACAGAGAAAAAGTAATCTTATTCTATCATGGAACTTTTAACATGTTCAATACATGAAACGCCAGTTATTCTCATGTCTGAACTGCTGGTACCATGCAGGATACTGTGTTTGAATCTGATTGTTTTTTTAATTCCTTCTTCATACATTCAGCTTGTCCTTTGAATCTTAAAATACACCTCATTTTCTGCTTTCAGTGCCCTTCACTCTCAAATGCATAATATATCTACTTTTCAATTTTGATCAGTTCCTACTGCTCCAAAAATGCCTTAGTGAGATCCTTTGATTTCTCACTACACCCATCTCAACCTTTAGGATATTGATATCCAACTAAATGCTGTTGAGGTCATACTATAGATATGTTATATTATCTGTGAGCAGTTTTTCCACTTTTTTATCTAAAGCATTAGTTCACTTATGCAGGCTACTTCAGACAGCACTTTACACTTTACATATGACCTTGCAAGGTATAGATATAAAATAAGGTGTGTTCATTTTTGCGAGGTTTAGCAGTTTCACAACACCTTTTCAACATCGCTTCACTCTTTTTCATTTTATAAATGTGGTCTACTCATGAATATTGAATGAAAATCAGATTTACATGTTTATTTTACAATTTATCACTTTTTAAAAAGAAGGAGGCACTTATCTGCATTCCATAAAAGTTGGAATAACAGTCAGGAGTAATTAGATAACATGATAAGAAAAGGAAGAAAGTGTTAAAGTGTACCTCCACCCAAAGAATGCAAAACATGTGTGGTTACAGTAAGAAAATGATGGAAAGAATATAGTTTCACACAAACCATACATTTGCTTGATAATCTTGGCAACATGAAACATTGGAACTATAATTGAGAGTAAGGTTGTACATAATTGTTCTGCTGTTTCTTAAAATAAGTTCTACTTTGCTGAGCTTTTCCTGAAGTAGGACTTTGTTGACAAAGGTGAACTTGCACCAGTCTTAAACTGTGATTGCTTAATGATATCATATTCTTTATCTTCCTGGGAATTAGCATGAACTGTAATCAGTAAATCAAGACAGGTGCATATCACCTCTGCATGTCAGCAGATATTAATAGTATATGTTTTCTTATATATTTACTCATGCATAACATTTTTGTTTATGAAGGTATAGACAGTGTGTGTCGTATTGCATTCTCATGATAAGAGAAGGAGTAAATGTCTGCCAAGCTTTCCAATAAGCTTTTTGTTCTACTTCGATAGCACCTTAGCTTAAAAAATGTATTTATTTTATTCATTCATTCATTTATTATTTTTTTTTAGTAAGTCACAAGTCAGTTTTGCACAGAATACTGTACTGTCAGTTGTTTGGACTTTACCTCATTGCAGGTTGAAAAATATGGAACATCAGGGTGGCCAGGTTACCGTTAAGGACATCAATAGCTATGTTCTCTTACATAAAGGATACCAGGGTGAGCATACAAAGAAACACAAAACACTAATATTTGAAGAAACACTGAGCACTAATATATTTTATTTGTGCAAGGGATCATACTGTGATAATTTATAAACAGAAATCTTAAACAGGTTGAGTGACAGCTCTATTAATGATTTTGAGCTTCAGCGTATGGCAACGAAGCATAAAGAAGAGAGATACAAAGTTGAGATTCAACTATGTTAAGAAGATTTGTTTGATGGAAAGGCAGTTAATGTTGAAGGCAAAGAGAAATATATTATTTATCATTCTCTTCAATTTATCCATGGAATGCGCAGTATGAACACAGAAACTATACTGATAAAGTCATCTCACATAATGTGAAGGATGAGTACCCAACGTTTAAATATATGTTTGAGAAAATACAATTTATTTGTGAAAAGTTCAGGTGATTGAAGTTCCGATGTAAAAAAATGATAGATGACCTTGGTGCCAAAGCTGTACAATTACCAAAGATAATAAACATTTTGCTGAACTAATGACAGTGGAGGCATAATTAACCTTCTTCAAACTCTACTCAGCGAGAGGATAAGCCAGCAAAAGTTTAAAACAATCTGTATGCTTTTGCATTTAAACTTTAATGCTTTAAGCTTAGAACCAGACATAAAAACAGATATATTTTTGGGTTTTCAGGTATTTTAGACTCTCCAATGGGGCAGGAAAATGTGGTATACAAAGTACTATCTTCTTTTTAAGAACATGCCAGTGGAAGATGTCAAACAAAAAATTCATTTGGACATATTCCATATATCTGTGCCACAGGAGGGGGCAAATGTTGTGCCTCAGTCCAAAATGATGATATTTCTGAAATTCTATGACCATGATCAGACTTTATCAGCAGATAAGAGCTAAACGTCATGTTTACTGATTTCACCCTGGGTACTGTAAGAACATTAAGGGTCTTTCTTGCATTCAGAAACCATTTCTGGAAGAACAAGGTGCATTCTTTTCTTCTGTTTCGTACATGCGTAAAAGTTCTGTGTGAGTATTCTACCTTCATATTAAATTCTTTAAGTGAAGCAGCTAATGAGCTTTCTTTGCTTAATATCATCTTCTAATACTGTCAGCAGGAATTCTGGGAGTTTCTAATGGTTTGGGCCTTTACTTATTATTATTTTGTTGTTTTCTTTCCTTGGTTGGCCTTTTTGATGATGTTTTCTATTTTTTATTGCTATATGTAATTTTTATCCACCTTCATATAGAAGTGATAAATCTCCCAACGCAGATACTTTTTTTAATTTTGTTTCCTAAATGCTTATTCAAGCATCGGATAATAATGTTGGTATTTCTTTCAGTATGAATGGTATGTACAACTTTTCTAAGCAAAAGAAAGTTTTGAAGTATGTACAGAATAGTCAAGAATATATCATGTTAGTACAGGATTCTCATTTTGAACAGCAAACAGTTATGAATTTTAAGTCAAAGTATAATTTCACTAAGGACCTTGCTAGCAATAATAATAATAACAGATGCTCACTGCAGTTTGCATTACTTTCAAGAAAATTAGTAACTGCATAATAGAATATCTATATTTGTAACTAGCTGTAAGTATATCTATCTGTACATATATAAGATCAGGTATTGTGCTTGAATCTAGCTTATGTTTCATTTGAAAAATATGAAGATTTTACTTAGTAAATATATCCCAATATCTTTAAAAGGTGGATATAAGATCAATATTATTTGGTATTAATTGGAACATTATCTTTTATTCTTACCATGAAAGTTCAGAATATTCAGTCTAATTTATATTTTGGCAACCATGTAGATCCATTATACAATTCATTTGTCAGCAATCCTTAGCTGAGTTATGATGCGTTAAGCATCCAACTGAAAGTATAGCTTCTCATGTAGCAAACAGAGATGAATTGTACTATTAAGAAGTGATTGATAGCCCATAATCTGACCAATGGAACTTCTATCTAAACTATATTCAGTTTTAGATTCTGACCATATCTTTGTATCTATTGTCCATCATGACTCTGGGATGAATAAAATCAGATACAAAAGGAATTTTCCTGTAGATTTTTGTATTATCATGTAAGGTGGAAATATAAAACTTTTTCCAGGCAAATATTGACATGCAAATTATTTTCAGTATATTAGTGCACTTATTCAAAGCTATTCTGTATGCCAGTATATAGACATTTAAAATCACAAGGTCTAGAATTCTACTGTAAATGATAACATCATTAGACATTGAGTTAGAACATATAACTAAGCTTCTTTCATTTAGCTATGGCCAGTTTATAGATTTATGGAAAGAGCAAACCATGTAACATGAGGAGCTGGAAAGGACTTTAAACTGATGCAGATATTATTATGTGGTCTGCAACCACTACTCATATGTAGAAAGGATAGACAGACCATTAGCAAACCAGTGTAGAATAAAAAATATCAGGACTCTGTTGCTAAGCAATAGGGTGAGCAAAACAAATCATTATGAAGCAACTGGTAAAATAAGGACACATGATGCAGAATATTATTCTGAAATTATAACTTCATTGAGGAATGGTCACAATACATTTACATATAATACCAGTTCTGTGAGACACAAAGCAGAATTTTACGAAAGACACAAGGCACAAAACTATAAACAGTCTTCCTGAGAACACCCTACTTTCTTTTGGGTGTATTTGGTGCCTCACACATCCAAAGTCGGTACAGAGTTACAAGTCATCGTTTCCATATAGAAAAAAAAGAAAAAGTGAATACTTAAACATGGCCTATAACGTAAAATAGAATAAACATAACCAAATAGATATATGACAATCTTTATTAAAGGTAAACGCTTTTGTGTTTACACATAACGCTTCATCAGACCATTTAAACATCATCACAATAATAAAATTTAAATAAGAAACAATCAAAAATATACACCAATGAAACCAATGCCTTCATCATTATTATGCATTGAACAAATTAACAACCAATCTCATCGCCTAAGCTGAAATATAATGTATTGCACAGCCCGCTAACTCATTTAAAGCAACAGAGCCTAAGCTATAAGTGACAATAAAAATGCATTCACAACGTTGCAAAATGTGTATCAACAAGAATAAATGATGTAACATCCACCCAAAGCAAAAACCACAAGCAACCAAAAATAACATTAAAATATATAGAAACCTGTAAACATATAATGCAATCTAAAATATAAAAAATATTATCAGTTAGAAAAAGTAAAATAAAAACTAAACTCTATTAAAATATATTATATTATGTGCAGAAAATCAGACTCAGTTTTACTACAGGTCTGTACAGGACAAATTGTTATAGATGCTCTGTGTTGCATAGATCCAGCATGCATCCCAAGCATGTTTTTCGGAACGTGACTAGGAGACAATGCATGAGGGCCTCTAATTGAATTGAATTGATTGAATGTTTACAATGATGAGTTTATGGGGAGTTTGAGCATCTTGAAGCATGAGTTGGTTGAGAGGGATTATGGTAAACATGAGGTGGCTGATGCATGTCATTTTAATATACTAGATCTATACCATATTTTTCAGCCCCTAGTGGTGAGGTTAGGTCTAATACTTCCCCCATTTGGAATACTGTTCAGATTTCTATTTATTATTGTAGTAATACCAGGGTGATTATTAATATATTTAAGAAACACTGGTCCAGTCTTATGTTAGATCCTAGGATTAGAGAGATAGCGGGACCTGAACCATACTTTTATTGTAAGAACAAGAGATCTTTGAGGCGACTACTATGCTATCCTGTTAAAGAAACATGTGTGAGGCCTATGCCTTTAAACTTTGATATTATAGCCTGTGGACAGTGCAGATTCTGCCCCTATATTGACAATTCTAATTGTTTTATACATCTGGATGCAGGCATTAAGTATACTTTTAGGGTTCAAGCTCATTGTTATACCAAGGACATTATATATTTAGCCCATTGTTAACTTGCAAGAGATTTTATGCAGGGAAATACCTGTTGCTCAGGCTGCTGCAGAGAGATTGACCTACTGCCAGCTGTGATATTGAGAAAAGATAAGTGTTTATTCTCATTTTGTCTGCATTTTGATTTAATATCTCTGTAATCTGTACAACTGTACTTATTCTTCTTCTTGTGTGTTATAGCTGTATATCTTAGTGTTGACCTCAGATGTAGTGAAATCCTTTGTCTGGAGGCCTTGTCTGTTTTTTTAGTGGCAGTAAGTTTTCAGAACTAGTTTCATCCGGCCAAGGTATTCCTGCATCTGTATTGTTTGGTTTCTGTCCTGTGCTTTAAATCAGATATACCTGTTGCTCAGGCTGCTGCAGAGAGATTGACCTACTGCCAGCTGTGATATTGAAAAAAGATAAGTGTTTATTCTCATTTTTGTCTGCATTTTGATTTAATATCTCTGTAATCTGTACAACTGTATTTATTCTTCTTCTTGTTTGTCCCCACCCACCCTTCCTGTTCTTGTTTTGGTGTTAGTGTTAGTGGCTCTGGAATTGCCTGCCCCTCCTGTAAGTCTGTATTTGAACACTCCTCCTGAGTCCATCTCATTTGCTCACTTAACCGAATACAGTGAGATCATATTCTGAGTCTAATGTTCACTCTACATAATACAGAGAGAAGATTTGAGAAGGCCAACCCACTTAGGTTCTTCCTTCCTCTCTCCTTGCACTTTACTACCAACAACAAAAAAAATAATCTGCTTTTACTGTATTTGTGTTTCTTCCTTCTTTATTTTGCTTTTGCCTCTTCTTAAAAGTACTCAATTTTATTTGTTCTGCTGCACTTATTGCTGCTTTGTAGTAGCCTGATTAAATTGTAACTGTTATTCTAAGTCTTTTGGTTTAAGCACTTGGGCTTCATACCACTTGTTTTACATTAAGAAGGTTTGTGGTCTGCACTGTTGTGGCAGGACATGTAGCTTCCATCCTTCTAAGCTGGGAATTGCTGATTGAAAGCACATTGTCTGCTATTCTAAAAGTGTATTAGTTCTGGTTTAAGCTCTTGGGCTTCAGGTCAGTTCTTCTGCATTAAGAAGATTTGTGGTCTGCATTCTTGTGGGAGGAGAGGCTGGATTTTGCCCTTCTGAGCTGGGAATTTCTGGTCACAGGCTTATTGTGCCTGCTTATTTGAACTGTTTCTTTCTGAACTTGGTATACCTTGTTGCTGAAGCATAGGACCAGAGTCAGGCCTGCTGAATCTAGCTTTGTTTGTATAACTTGAGCACTGATCCAGGCCATCCTTTTTGGAGAAGGTTCCCCTACACCCTAGTAGTGGGAGTGTGCAGTTAGAACTTGTCTGATTAAAGACTGCGGGAACAGGGCTCAGTTTTGAGTTTTTTTTCTGGTTAATTGGGTAACTTGTTTTAATCAGTTTGTTCGTTTTCTGTTGTTTTTATATATATATATATATATATATATATATATATATATATATATATTTGCACTTTATTCATCTGCTTTTACTGTATTTGTGTTTCTTCCTACTTTATTACTAGGGGCATTGACTACACTCTGAACTGAGATATATAACAATAAGCATCTTTTTATGCGCATTTAAAGTGTTTTTTAGATTGTATCTGCTTTATTTTCTGAAAAAAAAAAAAATATATATATATATATATATATATATATATATATATATACTTGTTTCCTGCCTTTCTAAGCTAGTATAGTCCAGTTTTCAGGTTACTGCTGAATTCAGGGCTGTGTTACAAATCTCTGTGTTTGCCCATACCTTACTTGGATAGACAAAAGTTTTTTTGTTCACCTGTGAGAAAGGGGATCTTTGAGCAGCCTATCTATCCTTGGAGGAGTGGTTTCAGCCTAGAAAGTAGTAGTTTATTGGCCATTTTGGGATAATTTCTATCTCTTTCATTTCCCTGCTATAAAAACCGCATTTGCCCAGTTTTGCACGCCGGGCAGCTCCAATTAGCTAGGGTATAACTATTCCTGGCTCCACAAAGTCTCCTCTTCAATTTTTCCCTTTGAACTAGACAATCTTTAAACTTAAGCACTCAAGCCATTCATTTCAAAGCCCGGTACTTGCTCAAAACTCATAGCAAGCACTTATAAACCCTAGCACTACATACGGACAAGGCTCTCTATTCGACCTTACAAGCCATTCAGTAAAACAGTTTACTGTATCTATCCAGGCATGTCCAAAGGGCAGTTTCAGGTGTACTCTCCAGCCCAACTGATGAATCTGGACATTTTGAGGCAATGTTACAACTGCCTCATGTACACAGACAACCCTCTCCTACTACCACCAAACACTAATACATGCGAGAGATGCAATTATACAGCCAAACTGGAGGCTAAACTCTCTCAACCCAAGACTGGATCAGACAGTCAAGAGGAGAAGGAAAATACTGACATCACACCACCAGTCTCACATAGACTCATTAAACCAGCACTGACAAAAACACATGTAAATACACAAAAACATACTTGGAGGCTCTAAATAAAAATCTGCAAAAGCAACAGAGGCCTCCAAAGCAGACATCCAAGCAACCTCCACCCCCAACACAAACCATGAAACACATACTTGACAAAACCAGTGTGCCACACAATCACAGCCCTCAAGGCAAAATAACATACCCAACATACTAGTAATAGGTGACTCTATAGTCAGGCACACTGACGTCCCACTCACTAGGCTGAATAAGGAGAAGGTTACTGTTAGCTGTCTGTCGGGTGCCAGGATCTGGCACATAACACAAGCACTCAAGTCACTCCAGAACAAGTACAAATATGACTCTGTCATTGTCCATGTTGGTATGAATTACCTGAGCCGTATCTCCCTGGACTACATGAAAAGAGACATGAAAGAGCTCTCTGATCACACAGTCCTGGCTGGTATGACCCTGACCTTGAGTAGCATCCTTCCCTCACCAAGAATGATACCACCATATAAAGAAAAAAAATTATCAATTTCAACAACTGGCTAAGTTTCTGGTGTCATTCAAAGGGGATCCAGTGTCTGTCTGCCTGGGATGACATGCTCGACAAGCCATGCTGCTTCGCTAGAGACGGCTTGCACCTGTCACCCTTAGGCTTTCGAATACTGGCCATGGCTCTTGCCACCCCCATAGGGCCTTTTTTAGGCAAGGCTCAAAAGACAAACCCACCACTGTAAATAGCTTAAGTAACAAAAATCTGAGGGTGATACTACTCAATGCCAGAAGTCTAAACCTCAAAATGCTCACACTCAAAGCACTCCTCAGTATGGAGAAAATTGATATATGTGCAGAAACAGAACTCTGGTTTAAGGCTCCATAGAGCACCCCAGCACTACCAGGCTACAAATCATACCATACATTTCAGCCACAGAACCTGGACTGAAATACAAAAGGAGGGGGAGTATCCATATTCATCAAGGATACCCACACCTCCAGGTTAGTGGCACGGCACGATGCTTCAGAGATTATCCACATGCAACTAACAATGGGCAAAACTGCAATTCATATTGTAGCTTGCTACAGATCCCCCACCATGTCCCAGGACCCCCATTCTGCATTTCTGGAAACACTGGGTAACATAAAGGTCCTACCAAACACCCTAATATTGGGTGATTTCAACTACCTAAACATTAACTGGGAGAACTACTCAAGTACTAACTCCCTTGCCTAACATTTCCTAGAATTTATAAACTCAAATGCCCTGGAACAACTGGTCAACACTCCCACCAGATGTGGTAACATATTGGACCTGGTCATCACCAACATGGGCAACCTGTGTTCCACACCGGAGGTCAACCCCCTTGCTGGTTAAATCTGACCATAAACAAATCACTTTGGATATCCACATTCTGCCCCCACCCCCGGATAAGGAAACCACTGTGAAAAACTTTTCAAAAGCAAACTTCACGTTACTTAAGACGGAGGTGGAAAGTTTCAAAGCCCCCATGCTAAAAGGTAATGCTGTCCAAGCTGCAAAATCCTTTACTAATGCATTCTACGGGCACTTACAAGAATGCATGGTTGGGAGGATGGCCTAATGGTTAAGGTGTTTGCCTTACAAACACAAGGTGCAGGGTTTGAGTCTCACAAGGACTAATTGGCTAGGCTTACAATGGCTCGCAAGGGCACTTAGCCTAGTACTAATCTATGAATTCTAAGCTGTTCCTTTTCCCGCCCCCACCCGAAATGAAAAAGACCACAGTAAAGAACTTCTTGAAAGCCGACTTCACACTTCTAAAGACTAGTGTGGTCTCCTTTAAGGCCCCTGAGCCGGCGGTTAACATTACTCAAACTGCTGAATCACTTACAAATGCCTTCTACCAGCACCTGCAGGGCTGCATGGATCAGGCAATCCCAAGCAAAACAAAGACTCTTTGTACCAAAGGCAAGCATCCAGTCTGGTGGACCCCAGCCATAAACAAACTCTACAACAAAAGGAGAAAGCTACTACAAGATAGAGCAAAATCCTTAAAAGGTAAGACACCACTGATCACTATAAGTAAAAGCTAAGAGCTCTCATAAAATCATCCAAAGCTAATTTTGAGAAAAAATAACTAAGGACTCTAAAGACAACCATAAGGCATTCTTTAGCTATGTCAGAAACCTAGGAGGAAACTCCCAGATATGCTCAGAATTAGTTCAAAATGATGTGAAGATTACTGATCCTACAGACATTGCCAACATACTGGCTGACAGGTTCAGTGCAAACTTCCCCCCTCCCCTAAAGGAGAGATATCTATACCAAATGATTGTAGCCCCAAACATCTCTAACGCCCAGGTGAGAACTGCTCTCTCAAGGCAAAGAACACAGCATCCATGGGACCTGATGGTGTCCCCGGCTGTGTGCTTCATGAACTCAACGAGGAATTAAACCCACAGTTAGGACAGCTGTTTAATCTTAGTCTCACCTCCGGATACGCACTCCAGGAGTGGCGCAGCGACTGTGGTCCCACTCCACAAAGGCGGTGCCTCCACCGACCCTGGAAATTACCGTCCCATTAGCTTGACAAGCCTTATCTGCAAAGCCATGGAGAGGATCATAATGGATCTCATAAATAAAGACATAGGGAACTTGCAGACTTTGGATCCAACCCAGTTTGGCTTTGTCAAAGGCAGATCATGCCTTTTAAACTTGGTTGACTTTTTCAAAACAGTCACCAAGGCCATTGATGAGGGAAAGGCAGTCCATACAGCCTACCTAGACCTGGCGAAGGCTTTTGATACAATACCTCACTCGGGTATCATTGAAAAACTCATCAACTTAAATGTAAACCCATACATTACAAGATGGGTTGCAAACTGGCTGAGTGACAGAACCCACAGGGTCAGAGTTGCTGGCGCCATGTCAGACTCAAAGCCTGTCACAAGTGGTGTCCCACAGGGCTCAGTCCTGGGCCCACTCTTGTTTGGCATCTACTTTTCTGAAGTACAAGCAAACACAGGAGGGTTATGGCTGACAAAGTTTGCAGATGACTGCAAACTGGGCCGTAGTTGAAAACACATCCGACACAGATATCCTTCAGAAGGGTCTCACAGAAGCGGATAACTGGTGCCAGAGCCATGGCCTAAAGTTAAATGCCAAGAAATGCATAGTCATACCCTTCGGGAAAAATAAGGTTACCCCTAGCTACCATATAGGTGGCAATCCCCTGAACACAGAAGAAGTTATTAGGGACCTGGGAACCCAGGTTGACAGTAGCCTTTCATTCGACACTCATATTGCTAAAGTAGTTAGGAAGACCTTCTACATTGCCCACCTTATCATGAAGGGATTCACATCTAGATCAAGGAAGTCATAGTCTCCCTATACTCATCACTCATCAGACCAATGATAGAGTACAATGCCCCATTCGGAATGTATCTGACCCGACACTTGCAGCAGCTGGAGAGGCCACAGAAGTTCCTCACCAAAAGGATAAAGGGTCTCAAAAATCTGTCTTATGCTGCCCGACTGAAAGAACTCCAGTTATATTCAGTTGCTTACCGCTTGCTCAGAGGTGACCTATGCCTGACATACAAGGCCATGTCAAACCCAGATTTGATGAACATGCTTCATCTCAAAAAATCTAGATCCCTCAGAGCCACAAGGGCAGGAGACTTAAACCTTGACACGGTTATTAATAGGACGCGCTGGAGGGATAGATTCATCACCCAAAGACTCCCTATGCTGTGGAACAAAATCCCGGTTTATGTGAGGCAGAGCACCTCGCTGGCCTTGTTCAAGAGGAATCTTGACCAATGGATGGGAGATCACAGATACACCCCAGGGGTTACCTCAGTGTCACTGCTCGGCAGAGGCACAGCAAAATAATGGGCATAGTTTCTCCAAACTAAAGGGGTGGCGTAAGCCACAAAACTATGGGCTAGGCTTATAAATGCCCTCGGGCAGATAGCCTAGTATGAACCTATGAACCTATGAACCTATGCTATCCCAAGCAAATCCAAGACTCACTCCTCCAAGAAAAGGAAACCAGTCTGGTAGACCCCTGCCATAAACAAGCTATACAACAGAAGGAGGAAACTAGTACAGAAAAGTGTAAAATCCCAAGAAGGGAAGACATCCCTGATCAGTATCAGCAAGAAACTATGATCCCTCATAAAATCATCCAAGGTGAGCTTTGAAAGAAAACTTGCCAAGGACTCCAAAGATAACCACAAGGCATTCTTTAGCTATGTCAAGAATTTAAGTGGCAATGCTCAGATCTGCTCAGAGTTAGTGCAGAATGGCACAAAATACACTGAATCAACTGATATAGCCAACATCCTGGCAGACAGGTTCAGTGCAAACTTCACCCCCCCACCCCCAAAAGGGCCCATAACCATACCAGAAGAATGTAGATCCCCTGAAATCACAGACACTCAGGTTAAAATAACCCTCTGCAAAGCCAAAAACACAGCATCGATGGGACCGGACGGTGTCCCAGGCTGTGTCCTACACAAGCTCAAAGACGAACTAACCCCTCACCTAAACACACTGTTCAAACTCAGCCTCTCCACAGGCTATATACCCATTGAGTGATGCACAGCAATGGTTATTCTTCTCCACAAAGGTGGAGGTACAACAGACCCCATGAACTATCACCCTATAAGCCCGACTAGCTTTGTCTGCAAGGCTATAGAGCACATCATCTTGGAACTCACTAACAGAGATGTTGGGAACCTCCAAACACTGGACCCTACCCAGTTCAGCTTTGTTAAGGGCTGATCATGCCTCCTAAACCTGGTAGACTTCTTTGAGAAAGTTACCAAGGCTATAGATGAGGGAAAGGGGGTACACACAGCCTACCTAGACATCGCAAAGGCCTTCAACACCATTCACCATTCTGGTATTATAGACAAGCTCACCTGCCTGAACATAAAACTCTATGTCACAAGATGGGTTGCCAATTGGCTCACGGACAGAACCCACATGGTGAGAGTTGCAGGAGCTAGGTCCGACTCTAAACCGGTTACAAGTGGCGTTCCCCAGGGTTCAGTCCTAGGACCCCTCCTGTTTGGCATATAGTTCTCAGAGGTACAGACAAGCACAGGAGGACTATGGTTGACCAAGTTCGCAGATGACTGCAAACTAGGAGCTATAATTGACACACTGGCTGACACAGACATCCTCCAAAAGGGTCTCACTGAGACGGATATCTGGTGTCAAAATTATGGCCTCAAGCTAAATGCCAAAAAGTGCATAGTTATTCCCTTTGGAATTAACAAAGTACCTACAAACTACCACATAGGTGGTAGTCCCCTAAAGATGGAAAACTTAATAAGGAATCTGGGAGCCCAAGTAGATAGTAATCTCTTCTTTGATAATCACATTGCCAAAGTGGTTAGTAAATCCTTTTATGTGGCCCACCTAATCACAAAAGGGTTTGCATCCAGATCAAAAGAGGTCATTGTGCCCCTCTACTCATCACTTATCAGACCTATCATAGAGTACAATGCCCCATTTGGGATGTACCTTACAAGACACCTGCAACAGCTAGAAAGACCACAGAAGTACCTCACCAAGAGGATCACTGGCCTCAAACAGGTGCCCTATACAGCTTGATGAAGAAACTCCAGCTGTATGCGTTTGCATACCACCTGCTCAGAGGTGATCTCTGCCTGACATACAAGGCCATGGTCAACATGAGTTGAAAACTGTAAAGTTAGAAGTCATTACTCCACAGGTGCCAGTGTGATCCATGACCTAAGATGTGACTCCCTGGACTATATGAAGAGAGACATTATGGAGTTTTCAGACTATGTGTGACAAGATTTATGAGCCTAAAATTGTACAGCATATTACCATCACTGAGTATGATGGCACAATATGAGCAAAAATTATTGATTTCAACACCTGTCTGCCTGTCTGGTGTCATTCTAAGGGGATCCAATATTTGTTAGCTTGGGAGTTCATGGTTAATAGACCATGTGGCTTTGCCAAGTATGTTCTGCACCTTTCCCCTCTAGGCTTTCGAATACTGGTCATATAGTTTCCCAAACCCCATAGTGTCTTTTTTTAAGCAATACCAAATTGACAAACCTATGGACATACCAAAATCAACTCAACTGAACCTCAATATTTTCCTGCTCAATACCAGGAGCCTAAATAAAAAACTACAATCCCTCCAAGCCCTCCTTACACTGAAGAATATAGAGATATGTGCAGTTACCAATATGTGGTTTAAAGTGGCAGAGAGTATCCAGGCAGTGCAAGAGTTCAGTATCTTTCATACTTTTAGACTAGTAGCTGCACAGTCAAGGGCTAAAGGTGGAGGGGTCTCAATACAGATCAATAACAAGCATGTTTCTAGGGTGGTCAAACAGGATGACGTGATGGAGTTCCTCCATGTGCAGATGAGCATAGACAAAATCACATACCATATCCTAGCCATCTATATGTCACCATTCATGTCCCAAGAAGCTCACAATACATACTTGGAACTTCTGGAAGCACTTGCCATCCAACCTGATACTCTACTCATGGGAGACTTTAATTAATCCTCTACAGACTGGGGATCTTAGATGGCTTCATATCTACAGGTACAGAGATTCCTGGACTTGGCAAACACAAACATCCTTGACCAAATAGTGAATATGTCAGCTATAGGCTCCAACATACTGGACCTCATGCTCACAAATACAGGAGAAATGCTGCACCCTCCTCCTAATGTCTCATCCTCCCTGGTAAAGTGCAACCATAAAGCTTT
Source organism: Protopterus annectens (assembly GCF_019279795.1). Taxonomy (NCBI): domain Eukaryota; kingdom Metazoa; phylum Chordata; order Ceratodontiformes; family Protopteridae; genus Protopterus; species Protopterus annectens. The sequence continues at coordinate 782,757,604 of NC_056735.1, forward strand.
CTAACCAAAGCAAAAATGAATACATCAACAACCGTGTATTTGAGATAGCAGGAGGTGACTTCACTCACCTCCTGCTATGCACATTAATGTACCATTAAACTCTCCAGTCAACGGTACATTAATTCTACTATTTTGCACGGGAGCTATGCTCCCGTGCACCCCCCACAACCCTGCACATTAAATATACAAACTCAGAGATCACACTACAGTGAGGAAATGGGCTAATTCCCTGTTCCTCACTGAAATGAAATCGGTATGGCAGCTGTGAAGTTGTGAGCTAGTGAACATTTGGGTAGGTATGGAGTTTTATAAGCTTTGGAAAAGAAATTGTAGTTGTTTTCATTGAAGGGTAAGTGTAGTATATAAACTGGACTGTATAACTGATGACATGTTTCTGTTTTAAGTGCAAGCATGCAGGAATTTTTACAGGTAGACATGGTACTTTGTGCTTAGTAAATGGTAAACTGTTAAAGAAGTACAGTGTTTATGTTTAGGGAGGGTATTCTGTTGAACTTTATCCAGGAAGTCATGCAGGTCGTAACAGTATACTTATCATTTTCTTCATTGTAGTGAAATCTCGGAGTTGATATATTTAATTAGCAGGGAGTGTGGGGGGTGCAGGGGAGTTTGCCTCCCTGCTTAAACGCAGATGAATAGTCAGTGATTATCTTTATTTGTTGTATTTTGTAGTGGTGGAGGGCAGGAAGGTTAGGTTTGATTTTTGATTTTCAATATTTTAAGACTTGATGTTTTAAAGTTCCGGGATATAGTAGTTTTGACATTCTGATCTCAATATTTTGGTCTTTAGTAATATACAAATTTGTTATTTCAAAGCAGATCCAATATATATATATATATATATATATATATATATATATATATATATATATATATATTAAGAGCGAGACAGTACATTACTATTGGTCGTGACCACAAATTGTTGAGACTCATTTAATTTAAAAAAAATAGTTGTGCATAGTTGTGTTTTCCTTTAGAAGCAGCAGATATAGAAGCATACAGTGTTGAGTGCAATGTTGTTACCTTAGAAGTGTAACAGAAAGTGTCTTCATGTTTGATTCACTGACCCCATGGCATTAAGACCAGTCTAGCCCTCCACGAACAATAGACAAAATGGGACGTCTAAAACAGCCATGATAGTAACTTGCATTAATATTGCTTCATCTGATGCAGTCAAATATATTTGCTTTCAAAATGGGTCAGTTAGGTAGATCTTGAGTCAGCAGCAGTAAAAGATGATAAGTTGATGCCATGTGGTCTCCCATTTCACAAAACAGAATTCTGGTTACATAGCCTGCAGAATGAACATAAACAGATAAGGTCAGTGAGATGGTTGCTATACTAAAATCATGATAAATATTCATTCAGTTTCAGTAGGTAGTAAAAATAATAGCTTAAAAGTAGAATACAAAGATGCAAACACATATCCTAGTGTTGGTCATCTACTGCCATCTTGGACCTAGACTAATTTCTCTAATTGATATGTGCCATCTCCCATAGTTAAAATGCATGATAGAATTTTTTAAACAGTTGATGCCAATGCTCTCTAAGTGGAAGGACATTTTCTTTCTTACTTATGCAACATTTAAATTCACCAGCACTCACTGTAGGGAAGAATTTAATTTAAAGCTACATCATGAAATGGACAGATGGTGTATGATGTCTAAATTCTCCACTACTGAGTCTCCCAATTTAATAGAGAGATAAATCCCCGACTATGACCCAGACAACACAGGTTGAATTAGTGGCTCAGATGACTGATGGGGAAGACAGGGAGGATGGACGATGCCTATCCATGGTGGAAAGATCATGGATCTCAACTGGCTGTTACTGCTGCTCTGATATAGTGCACCAGACACTGCACATAGCAGCAGTCAGCAGGGAAGGATATGTTCTGTGGCTGCTCATGACAGTGATAATAGCCCCTGTCTTTACATGCAAAGGTTGCATGCAGGTGCATGTGTAGTGAGAGCATATGCAACTGTCACTGTGATGTGGGTGGGCATGTCATCATTGAGGGAGGTAAAGATGCATCTGTAAAATTAATTGTTCTCACGGCCAGCTAAAGTGCAAAAAACATATCTGATGCCTGTGCAAGGTAACAGTGGCTTTCCAACACAAGGCTACTCTGGGTGGATGCGGAGGCTAAGTCTCCACAGGCAAGGAAAAAGGGTTGATGTGCTACTGGGGAGGCTTGAAGGATGACAAGCAAGAAGACTAAAAGATAAAGAAAAAAAAAAAGTAAAACTCTCACTAGTAACAGAATGGAAAATGTTACAACTGTCCAGCTTTAGATTAAAGGTAAATGAATTTTAAGAGGCAACGAATTCAAGCTTGTGAGGTTCAGAGTCAGGGAGGAATTCATTAATTGTTTTGTAAAGGAAAAGAACTGGCCATATGATACACTGTTTGAAGTTTGAATTTGCATCAAGACTCAAAACAGTGACTGTGGTCCAGATTGTAGCTAAGTGTGCGAGTCTGTGTGTTTATGTGGGGTCTATGTTCAGCCATTGAATGGACTAACCATCAAATGGCTGAAGATTAAACAATAAGCATTGAATGTTCACTCAGCGAACTTACACTTCATCAACAAGGTAAGTAACTACTTGTCCAACACTTCCAGGTCTCACACATGGAAGTGTTTCAAACCCAATCACACCCCCCTTACTATATATACCAACTCCAAGACCGCACTACAGTAGCGAAAAGGGATTTGAAACACTTCCATTTTTAGCTAGGATGTTACATGTCATGTGACAACAATCAATTCACCTAACAGCAGTTGACCAAATGTTCTATTAGCCATGTGCAAAGTTTATTCCAGTCAGCACAGTAGTATTTCATCAAATAGGTACACCAGAACCAAAATATGGACAGCACAATAGCCATGGTATATACACTACTGTTGAAGATCATTTTATAGATTATGGTATGCCACAATAATGTGCTCACTAAATGTGTGCATGTCAGTGAGTAAGGATAGAGCTGGGTGCATAAACATGCTGAAATCCTAGTACAAGTGAATGGTGAATGTTACACAGATCTAGACTGGGGACTTTGTATTATGTGAGTTAGCTCTCCATCTAGTCCTTTGGGGTACACATTTATCACCTGTCTGAATGGTGAGTACATGGTACTGCTTTTTTCATAGCAGCCCTGTGGGCTCAATGTGGTTGGCAGTCCTCTAATGTAGTTCTTACCTACAACTGTCATTGGTATGTAGCTTTTTTCAACTAATCCTACTAGAGGAATCCATCACTGCTGTGAATCACCCACCTCCACTGGTGACCAGCCACAGCTTACTAGATGTTGCCTCATCATAATGGCAGAATTCCATGAAAAGGTGGGTTGACTGATGGGGGAGCATTAAAAAGTCTGTGATGACTGTTCATAGGTTCATAGGTTCATAGGTTTATACTAGGCTATCTGCCCTAAGGCATTTATAAGCCTAGCCCAAATTTTTGTGGCTTACGCCACCCCTTATATGAAAAAATACTGTGCCCATTAGATTGTTGTGCCTCTGTCCAGCAGTGATACAGAGATGATTCCCGGGGTAAACCTACGATCTCCCATCCACAGGTCTAGATTTCTCTTGAACAGAGTCAGCGAGGTGCTCTGCCTCACATGGACCGGGATTTTATTCCACAGCATAGGGAGTCTCTGAGTGATAAATCTATCCCTCCAGCACGTCCTATTTATATCCGTGCTAAGGTTTAAGTCGCTTGCTCTAGTGGTTTTGGTGGATTTGGATTTTTTGAGGTGGAGCATGTCCATTAATTCCGGGTTGGACATGGCCTTGTATGTCAGGCACATGTCACCTCTGAGCAGACGGTATGCGACTGAATAGAGCTGGAGTTTCTTCAATCTGGCAGCATATGACAGATTTTGGAGTCCCTTTATCCTTTTGGTGAGGAACTTTTGGGGTCTCTCCAATTGCTGCAGATGTCGGGTGAGATACATCCCGAATGGGACATTGTACTCGATCATTGGTCTGATAAGTGAAGAGTACAGGGGAACAATAACCTCACTAGATCTGGATGTGAATCCCTTCATGATCAGGTGGGCAATGTAGAAGGTCTTTCTAACCACTTTAGCAATGTGAGTGTCAAAAGAAAGGCCACTGTCAACCTGGGTCCCCAGGTCCCTGATAACCTCTTCTGTGCTTAGTGGATTGCCACCTATATGGTAGCTTGGGGTTACCTTGTTTTTCCCGAAGGGTATGACGATACATTTTTTGGCGTTTAACTTCAGGCCATGGCTCTGGCACCAGCTATCTGTTTCCGTGAGTCCCTTCTGAAGGATATCCGTGTCTGATGCACTTTCCACTATGGCGCCCAGTTTGCAGTCGTCTGCAAACTTTGTCAGCCAAAGTCCTCCTATGTTGGCCTGTACTTCTGAGAAGTAGATGCCAAACAATAGGGGCCAAGGACCGAGCCCTGTGGGACACCACTTGTGACCAGCTTGGAGTCTGACACAGCGCCAGCAACTCTAACCCTGTGGGTTCTGTCCTTAAGCCAGTTTGCAACCCATCTTGTGACATATGGGTTTACATTTAAGCTGGTAAGTTTTTCTACAATACCCGAGTGGGGTATTGTGTCGAAAGCCTTTGCAAGGTCAAGGTAGGCTGTATGGACTGCCTTTCCCTCATCAATGGCCTTGGTGACTGTTTCAAGAAGTCGACCAAGTTCAAAAGGCATGATCTTCCCTTGACAAAGCCAAACTGGGTCGGGTCCAATGTCTGCAAGTCCCTATATCTTTGTTTATGAGCTCCATTATGATCCTCTCCATAGCTTTGCAGACTAGACTTGTTAAGCTTATGGGGCGGTAATTACCAGGGTCCGTAGAGGCGCCGCCTTTGTGGAGTGGGACAACAGTTGCCGTACGCCACTCCTTGGGCACGTATCCTGTGGTTAGGCTGAGATTAAACAGCTGCCTTATGTGCGGGTTTAATTCCTCATTTAGCTCGTGTAGCACACAGCCGGGGACACCATCCGGTCCCATTGATGCTGTGTTTTTAGCTTTAGTGAGAGCAGCTTTCACCTGCGCATTTGAGATGTCCGGGAGGCTACACTCGGCTGGGATAGTTATCTCTCCTTTAGGGGAGAGAGGTGAAGTTTGCACTGAACCTGTCTGCCAGTATGTTGGCAATGTCTGTGGGTTCAGTGATTTTTGTATCATTTTGGACTAATTCTGAGCATATCTGGGAGTTTCCACCCAGGTTCCTAACATAGCTGAAAAAGGCCTTATGATTGTCCTTTGAATCCATGGCAATTTTTCTCTCAAAATTGGCCTTAGTTGATTTAATGAGTGCTCGTATTTTTTTACTAATAATGATCAGGGGTGACTTCCCTTTTATGGATTTTGTTCTATCATGTAATAGCTTTCTCCTCTTATTGTAAAGTTTGTTAATGGCTGGGGTCCACCAGACTGGACGTTTGCCCTTTGTGGAAAGAGTTTTGGTTTTATTTGGGATTGCCTGATCCATGCAGTCCTGGAGGTGTTCATGGAAGGCATTTGTAAGGGCTTCCGCAGCTTGGGTTGTGGTTTCCACTGGCCCAGGGGCCTTGAAGGATACCACACCAGTCTTGAGTAGTGTGAAGTTTGCTTTAGAGAAGTTCTTCACTATGGTCTTTTTTGTTTGGGGTGGGGGCGGGATGTGGATTTCCAGTGAGATTAGTTTATGATCAGATCTCACCAATGAGGGATATACTTCCGGTGTGGAGCATTTTGTCCCCATGTTTGTGACAATGAGATCTAGTATATTTTCTCCTCTCGTAGGAACAGTGACTAGCTGTTCCATGGAATTTGAATTTATGAACTCCAGGAACCGTTGGGCTAGAAAGTTAGGGCTTGAGTAATGTTCCCAGTCTATATTCGGGTAGTTGAAGTCACCCAATATGATGGTGTTTGGAGATACATTTATACCCTCCAGTGTCTTCAGGAAGGCTGTGTGGGGTTCCTGAGTTTGAGAGGGTGGCCTGTAGCATGCTACAATTTGTAGAGCAGTTTTGCCTATGGTTAGTTGCACCTGGATGGTTTCCGAAGCTTCGTGCGTTGCCACCAACCTGGAGGTGTGGGTATCCTTTATGAATATGGATACACCCCCTCCTTTTGTGGTGTGGTCCGGGTTTTGGGGCCGGAACGCATGATATGAGGTAAAACCTAATAGTGCCGGGGTGCTCTCAGGAGCCTTGAACCAGGTTTCAGTTACAACACAGACATCGATGTTCTCCATACTGAGAAGGGCCTTGAGTGCGTGCATTTTGAGATTTAGACTTCTGGCATTGAGCAGTATTACCCTCAGTTTCTTCCCATTTTTGTTTTCTAGGGTGGTAGGTTTAGAATTTGAGCCTTGCCTAAAAAAGGCACTATGGGGGTGGCAAGAGCCTTAGCCAATATCCGGAATCCCAGGGGTGACAGGTGCAACCCGTCCCTTGCGAAGCAGCGTGGCTTGTCAAGCATGTCATCCCAGGCAGACAGACACTGGATCCCCTTTGAATGACACCAGACATTAAGCCAATTGTTAAAGCTGATCATCTTGTCTCTATATTGTGGCATCATTCTTGGTGAAGGAAGGATACTGCTCAGGGTTAGGGTCATACCTGCCTGGGCTACATAATCAGAGAGCTCCTCTATGTCTCTTTTCATGTAGTCCAGGGAGGTACGTCTCAGGTCGTTCACACCAGCATGGACAATGACTGTGTCATATTTGTACTTGCCGTGGAGTGACTCGAGTGCTTGTGTTATGTGGCGGATTCTAGCGCCCGATAGGCAGCTTACTGTGACCCTCTCCTTGTTCAGCCTGGTGAGTGGGACGTCAGTGTGTCTGACTATGGAGTCACCTATGACAAGTATGTTTGGTGTTGTATTTGGCCTTAAGGGCTGTGACTGCTTTGCACACTGCTTTTGTGGTTTATGTGTTGCTTGTGGGGTGTCTTGAGGTAGCAGTTGTTTGGGTGTCTGCTTTGGAGGCCTCTGCTGTTTAGGTAAATTTTACTCAGAGCCTCCGAGTATGTCTTTGTGTGTTTATGTGTTTGATTCAGTGGAGTGGTAGCATTATGTGAGGCTGGTTTTGTGGTGTGTGTAGTTGCCTTCTCCTCCTGTCTGGTCTTGCCAGTCCTGAGTTGAGAGAGCTCAGCCTCCAGTTTGGCTAAATAGCTGCATCTCTCGCAAGTATTTGTGTTATGTGGGAGGAGGAGAGGGTTGTCTGTGTACATGAGGCAGTTATAACATTGCCTCAAGATTCCCAGATTCACCAGCTGGACCGGAGAAAAGATTGACAACTGACCTTTGGACATGCTAGAATAATATTGGGAATTCCTTAATTGAAAACAAGGGCCAGTGGGGAGTGAGGGTGTAGTGCTTTTAATTTTTACTTATATAATTGCTTTAGTGAGCAAGTGCCAGGTAACTTGAGTGCAATGTGTTACAAGTAACTAAATGCAAAAACGACAAACAGTAACTTTCTTTCAAGTGAAACAAGGAAATAAGTACAGTAAGCAATGCAGATATCACTAGTGATCCACAGAAGCGCTGAGAAGTTGCGTATTAGGTGGAATTAGCTTCCAGGGAAATAACAAGCAAACAAACAACAAGCATATAAACAAAGCTAGATTCAGCAGGCCTGGATCTAGTCTATGCTAGAGCAAACAAGGTGAACCAATTTCAGTAAGATACAGTTCAAATATTCAGGCACTATAAACCTTTAACCAGAAATTCCCAGCTCAGAAGGGCAGAGTCCAGCCTCTTCTCCCACAAGAGTGCAGACCACGAACCTTCTTAATGTAAAATAACTGGCCTGAAGCCCAAGTGCCTAAACCAGAACTAATACACTTGGACACTGGGCTCTCAATCAGCAGTTCCCAACTTAGAAGGATGAAAGCTACCTGTCCTGCCACCACAGTGCTTGCCACAAACCTTCCTAATGTAAAACAACTGGTCTGAAGCCCAAGTGCTTAATCCAAAAGACTTGAATGATAGCTACACTTTAATCAAGTTACAACCAAGCAGTAATAAATACCATTGAATACTTTAGAGAATGTCTGGATTAATGCTCAAGTTACACAAACAAAGCTAGATCCAGCAGGCCCGAATCCAGTCTATGCCACAGCAAACAAGGCGCACCAACTTCAGTAAGAAACAGTTCAGATATGCATGCACTATAAGCCTTTAACCAGAAATTCCAAGCTCAGAAGGGCAGAGTCCAGCCTCTCCTCCAACAAGAGTGCAGACCACGAACCCTCTTAATGTAAAATAACTGGCTTGAAAGCCCAAGTGCTTAAACCAGAATTAATACACTTTTAGAATAACGGACACTGAGCCCTCAATCAGCAGTTGTCAACCTAGAAGGGTGTAAGCTACCTGTTCTGCCACAACAGTGCAGACCACAAACCCTCTCAGTGCAAAACAACTAACTGGTCCGAAGCCCAAGTGTTTAAACCAAAAGGCTTAGAATGAGTTACACCAAGCAGTAATAAATACAATTGAGTATTTTAAGATGATGCAAAAGTAAAAAGAAGTAGGTAAAAACACAAGTACAGTAAAAGCAGATGAAAATTTTATTTTTTTTTTTTCTGAACAAGTGCTGAGATCAAAGAAACAGATTTGAGTGCTGAAACTAGAAAACTGGCTAGTTATAAGAAAAAAAACAAGCTAGAAGGCTTCCCTCAAACACAGAAGGGCTTGGGGGCTCAGAAGCCTACAAATTGTCTGTACCACTTAACAAGAAAGGCAGGAAATAAGCTTAATTTTTTTTTTTTTCTATTTCCCAGATGCTCTCTTTGTACACAGTAGGAGTGCCTGAAATCAGAATATGATCTCACTGCACTCAGTTGAGTGAGCAAATGAGATGGGCCCAGAGGCAGGCTGAGGGGCGGGCAGTTTCAATGCCACTAAGCTTCAGTTCAAGTTACTGAAGAGCAGAATAACTTCAGATAAAAATTCCTTCAACACTCAAATTAAATACTGTATTTTTTAAAAAAAAAAAGAGCAGATAAAGGTACTTAAATTTTCTTATACGTCCAGTTGAATATAACCAAGTTCTTAGCTGGCCAAGCTGAAGTTTTAAAGCAGGAATTATTTCACATGCACCAGTTTAAATATGCAAGGACAGGAAATCAAAAATGTGGCTACCCCCACACCTGTAATTACTAGCAAATAACAAAATTCAGCCAACACTAGCTTCAGTTCAAGTTACTGAAGAGCAGAATAACTTCAGATAAAAATTCCTTCAACACTCAAATTAAATACTGTATTTTTTTAAAAAAAAAGAGCAGATAAAGGTACTTAAATTCTCTTATACGTCCAGTTGAATATAACCAAGTTCTTAGCTGGCCAAGCTGAAGTTTTAAAGCAGGAATTATTTCACATGCACCAGTTTAAATATGCAAGGACAGGAAATCAAAGAATGTGGCTACCCCCACACCTGTAATTACTAGCAAATAACAAAATTCAGCCAACACTAGCTTCAGTTCAAGTTACTGAAGAGCAGAATAACTTCAGATAAAAATTCCTTCAACACTCAAATTAAATACTGTATTTTTAAAAAAAAAAGAGCAGATAAAGGTACTTAAATTCTCTTATACGTCCAGTTGAATATAACCAAGTTCTTAGCTGGCCAATCTGAAGTTTTAAAGCAGGAATTATTTCACATGCACCAGTTTAAATATGCAAGGACAGGAATTATAGTCTGATACTGGAAAGCTCTAATGATTACTCACCTAAGTCACTTTTTAGGGTGTCAAGCTGCCTAATCTCGGTTTTCACAACATTCTGTATGATCACTTCCTACAATCTATTGCATAGGTGGACCAAACCATGTTTTCCTCTGCCTTACTGGCATATATTATTTGCTGATGTTAGGTGACAGGTTGTTATCAGTAAACATGAGGCAACTGCTACATTGCCTCAGAATGCCCATTTCAACCAGTCTGTTTATGGAGATAGTTGGAAAGTATAAATCTGTGGTTCTGGATGCTTGCAGTGCGGCTAAAGGGAGAATAGCACCTGTTACATTTTGAGTAGATTTACTGGAGTGCTTTCTATGTAAAAGAAAGAAGTCTAAGTCTGTGCATAAAGAACAAGCACGTCTTATCACAAAGCAGAACCTCTTTGTGCAAATACTAAGGGAACAGTTTCACCTCAGAGTTGCAGTGTTTGATTTGGGATGTGTGTATAGACCAGATTTGGCTTGATTACTGACATTAGGTATGTGGTAATTAATTTTTCTAGACTGGCTACAAGATCAGCTGTAGACATGCAATGGTGTACTGCTTCTTAACTATGTAGTTTATATGGTTATAACTGAAAGTTGAATTAAGGTTCCGAAAAGAGAATTTGAAAGTGCCTGCATCTGTTGTATACAGCATTGTGCAGCACAACACACAAATGTTAAGCTGAGAAGTTAAACTGAAAGAACTAATAAAAAACAACTAGATCTGCAACCAGTAATGTCTAGTCTTTAGAAACAGCAGTACATTAATCCCTGCCATGATATAATCACTTTTGGAGTCAACAAGCTTATAATGTCTCTAGGAAACCAACGTTAACTATACTTTAAAGTAAAATGGAAATGCAAAAGTAGAAAAATAGTGGAATTTTATAGGTGAAAATAGTTATATTAGCAGTATGGGAGAGCAATCTAATGGATTCTGGAGATAAAACAGTCAGTGTAACAAAATGGAGGATCTATTAAACAGACGATGAACTAATGGATTTTTAACAAAAACTAAATAAACTGTAAAAAATTGGAAAAAAGTTGCAAAATCACAGACAAAAACACTTGTAGTAACTAATGGAAGTACAGACAGATTTATAAATGGCCAGGTAACTCTTTAAAATACAAAGCCAACAACTTTAGTTACAGAGACCATGAAAAGGTTGTAAAATTCAGTGAAATAAGCAAAAAAAAATAGAATCATAGGTAAGTACTAAGCTATCTTAAGCCCAGCCAATTTCTCTTTTTGTGCTTGAAATAACCTATCCTATTTGATTATAGATCAACCTTACCCATCCCATGGTCAGTAATTATATATCACCCCTAATGAAAATAAACGGGATCATACCATAGATAATTTGAGGGAACCCATGCATGAGATGAAGCATTCAGACACTGCATCTATTTATTCATAGTACAGAGGCAGTTCCTGGGGTAATTTTTCTGTTTCCCATATATAGATCTAAGTTGCACTTGAAAATGGACAGGGATGAACTTTTTTATGTGGGTGGGGAGTCTGTTCCATAGCAGCAGTATCTCTGTGAGATATGCCTGTCCCTCCAAACCATTTTGTTGATGTTGCAGAAGAGGTTTAGATCCTAGACTGAATATTTCTAATGGCATTTAATTTGCTGATGTGTAGTAAACCCATCAGCAATGGGTCAGAGGATGTTTTGCATACCAGACACAGATAACCTTTTAGCAGTCTGTAGGATACAAAGTATACTGACAGGAACTGTAAAACACCCCCCTGCACTGTCAAAGTGCTGTACGGCACTTTACAATGCTGTCAGTGTCCAATGACACTGAAAGCAGGATCTGTGAATGGAAGGCAATGCAGAGGGTATTTGACAAGAATTGTAACACACCCCCTGCACTGTCAAAGATATAGTGACAGAGCTTTGAGTCAATTCATATAGGACATGTTGTTTAGGCCCTCTATCCTTTTTGTAATGTATCTTTGTGGACATTACAATTGTGGCATCTGTCTGGAAAGATACAGGAGAAAGTAGGCATTATATTCAATCATTGGTCTAATGAGGCTGAGTAAAAGGGGACAATGACATACCTAGATCTAGACACAATCCTTTTGTTTATAAGCTGTGCAATGTAGAAGGGCTTCCTTACAACAATTAACAGATGTTAGTCAAAAGTTAGGACACTGTCTACATAAGTTCCCAAATCCTGAACAAATGGGCCAACCTTTAGGGCTTTATTGTCTTGGGTAGATGAATGCCAAAGGGTAAAATAACGCATTTTTTGGTGTTTAGTTTCAGATTATGATTATGACACCAGTTATTTATTTGAGACAAACCTTCCTACAGGTTGGTTAAGTCATTTGAGAAGTCATATGCAAACTTAGTCAGCTGAAGCCCTTTGGTATTGGCTTTTACTTCTGAAAAGTAGACAATAAACAGGAAAGGTCCCAGCACAGAACCCTGGGGGACTCCGCTGATGACTGATCTCTTTGTGGAGATAACTTTCCTACTTTTGATTATCTGTGTCCTACCTGTGAGCCATTTGGCAATCCAGTGTGTGATATGGGAGTTTATTCCAACTATATTTAGCTTTTCTACTATGCCTGAGAGGGGAATTGTGTCAAAAGCTTTAGCAAGGTCAAGGTATGCAGTATGTACCATTTTGCCTTCATCCATTGCTCTGGTGAACTTTTTGAAAAAAATCCACCAGGCTGAGTAAGCATGACCTGCCCTTGACAAATCCAAACTGAGACAGGTCTAGTGTTTGTATCTACACAAGAATTCATGACAAAGCCAAAAGTAATGTGGGACAATGACTCCAAATCAGGGCCAGGTTATAAATATTATGCTTTTAAACTTAGAAAGTTGTTAGAATAGCAGGTTTTGTATTAGCATGCATTTCCTAAAGGATAAAATCTGAAAATTCAATAGCTAGTCACTACTTAGGGACTTCAGTCCTGAACAATCACCAAAGCAAATTTATTTGCAACAACAAGGCTTACGTTTTTGGTTATTATAAAGAATTTAAGTCTGGAAAATGCCAGAAAAATACTCTCTCAGCACCTGTGTTTAACTTTCTCTCAAGGAGTCTTGTGAAATGACAATGGGAGATGTCTACACATACTGTTAAGCTGAGAAGCTTAATCAAACCAACTAGGAAGAAAGCAGTTAGGTCTTTAGTCAGTAATGTCTATCCCTTAGAAAGAGCAGTAAATTAATCCCTGCCACTGAATAATCACTACCCCTATCAGCAGGTTTACATTGTGACTAGAAAATAAACTTTAACATGTACCTCAAAGTAAAAAATAAAGGCAACAGTGTAGAAGGAGTAGATAGAAGTAAAACTATTTTATTAGCAGTATGGGGGTGCAGTCTAATGAATTCTCATGGAAAACCATTTGGAGTAACAAAAATAATGTGCGGTATAAGTCATTTTATCTGTAACTAAATAAAAATGGTACAAAACCACAGAAAAGACACTGATTAGCTAGAAGAAAGTACCAACAGATTTATAAATGGCCAGACAGATGTTTAAAATTCAAATCCAGTGACTTTAGTCATACAAACAGTGAAAGATTTGATTAAAAAAAAAAAAAAAAAAAAATATATATATATATATATATATCTTGGGAAAACCTGTAGCCACAAACTGCAAAAGGACAGAGAGGTTAAGTCAGCAATTAAAACAGTGTTGAACTGCCTGGCTTAGTGAAACTGTTGGACTCTAGTACTTTTTGGGGTGGAAGAGCAACACCAGCAGAGAATCGGCTCAGACATATACAACTCCTGTTTTGTTAATCCTATCAGAAATATAACACACTGGCAACAGTTGCAATTCAGGTTTGTAAGATAAATTTGAAAAAAAAGAGTTATATTAGAAAGTGTAATAAGAAAGATCAATAACTGAGATTAAGATTTATGTAAATAACCTACAATAATAAAAAAATAAAGTATGAAATCCAAATCACAAAAGGAGAATCGAATGGGAATAGAGTGAAACTAACTCCTAAAGTCAGAATCGGGCCTCCTGCAAATGAAAGGCATTTATAATAAAAATAATACTTGGGGTGCTTCTTTGTGTGCTTATATTTGTATTTCTTTTTCAAACAATGAGCTTCATCCTGTTGTTGTAGCATTGATTTCCTTTATAGGAGCATAGGAATCTAGTATAGAGAGGAATTTAGAATTAAAGTAGGCTACATCATAATCTCATAGAAGTTCTTCAAGTATGGCCCAATTGCATGCTCTGAGTTCATTCTGAAAGTCATTGAAGTTAAAGTTCCTGTTTTTGATAGATTTATATAGAACTTAGTGGTGGTTGTTTACTTCATGCTTAATGATGTAAGTGAGTAGCTGGTCACTTATATCATCTGGGAGGGTACCCATTTAATTCAGGTCTTGGTGATTGTTGATAAGAATCCAGTCCAAGATACTGCCTTTGTTGTTAGATTTACTTATTCTGGTGGGTGAGGATATAAGTTGGGTATAACCATGAAGGTATATATGGGTGGTGGGAGATTCAGAAGAACAATTGTTCCAGTCAATATTAATATCTCCTAACACCAAAGTTTCATGAGGGTATGTGTTGGAAAACCATTGGAGGAAGTCTTCTAGGGTATTTGCATTGTTGCCTGGGGGGAAATAAATGCATGAAATGAATATAGATTTACTTTTGTTGAGCTGTAGTTTGCTAACTAGGGCTTCTGCATTATTGAACAAGGGGTTGTTGTGGGGCTAGTGTGGCATCTATTGTTCTTTCAAACAGAACTGCTACTCCTCCACCTTTCCTGGTGTTATGGTCTAGTCTAAGTATGTTGTACCCTGGCGGGATAACCTCATCATTTTTAGTTCCTGGTTTTAACCAGGTTTCTGTAAGAAATAGCACATCAGGTGAGTAGGTGGCTAGAAGGGCATGAAGATTATGGACCTTGTTGTTAATACTCCTGATGTTTAGGTAACAGTTCAGGAGAGAGTTAGGGGACCTTGAATTTGACCATATGTTGAAGGTAGTAGTGGTCTGGGAGCTTATGGGAAGGGTGGGTCTAGGGTTAGGGTCGATGTCCCCATCCCTCATCAGAGTAAACTGTACAGTGGTTATTAGTTTCAGTGCTTTACTTATTATTTTATGATAATATCTAGTTTTGAGGGAGATGGACCATGGTCTAGTTAGTTGGTGGTTGTTAAAAGTGGAGAGGATAGGTTTGTAGTGAGCTAGGGGTTGGTCTGATTCACTCAAGGTGGGAGCAGAGATGGTATGAGATATGGGGTGGTGAAAGCCAAGATAGGGTTGGTTTTCATAGATGGTGAGGAGATATAGCCCAGGCAATATAACTGAGAATATAATTTGTCTCATCTTGATAGTAGTGGTACTTGGTAAGGAATTTGGGTGGAGAATTAAGAGGGTTGTTGGCAGGAAGGGGTGGTGTATGGAGGTGTGGGTTATCTGTGATAGGTTGTAGGAGGGGGAGTGGTTTATTGGCTTAAACTTAGCGCTAGTAGGGGCAGGTGGAATTTGGGGGCAGGGTGTGGCCTGGACCGAGCCCGAGTGAAGCAAGGGGGAACGGAGTGGGGCTATACCACGCTACAAGGATTTCCAGGGTCTGTGAGTATGCAGGCTTAAAGAATACAACTTTACAGTGATTTTACTCCGTTCTTTTTAAAGTGAGCTGCAATTTATCCAATTTTACTCAATTCTTTTGAAAGTGAGCTGTGATTTACTCAATATTGTATTAAACAAAGTTTGTAGTTTAGCCAAACAATTTTACTGACTGTTGGGATTAAGCAAGCTTTTAACCTGAATTTTGTACAGATATTTGTTATTTGTTTAGCAACTGTGAGATGAAGTAAGCAGGGGGAATGTGTTATACAGGCTGTATGTGCTGTAGCATGCTTATTTTGTTACTTGTTACAGCACCTGACTAGGGAGTCTAAGACTATTAAGCTATCTTTTACTATGGACCCTAGACTAGCCGTAGACCCAGTTCATCCAAGAAATCTATTAGCACAACAGTTATACTTAAGATATAGACCTTGCAATCCTTTTCCTTAGTGAGGGACAGTGCAGGAATGCTTTTCTTTTAGTTTTCAGGATGCTAGTTTCTTTTCAACACAGATTGAGCCATTCAAGGTAAGGACAGGTGGGGTGGAAAGACCGTTTGTGTAGAAAAACAACCAACTCAGGGTTATGGATCACCCCACCCACCCCACCAGCAGCAGAACAACTCCCAAAGCCCTCTCCCACCCACAGCCCCCCACCACCATGCAGATGTTCTAGTGTCCCATTACTTGGCTACTTCTCCCCAGATAACATAAACACTATTTAAACCTGTCAGGGTTCATATTTTTTTATTTATTTCTGCAATGATTACAAATATTTGGATTCAATTTAAAACTTTTATTTTAAATTTTATAGCACAAACACTGATAGATATTTGCTAAAAAAAAAATACAGTTACACAATTAAATTAGACTTCGCAATAATAGTAAAATTGTCTGCCCTGGAAACTCACATTCATTGAAATGGCATTGGAACACACATTCAAAGAAAATGCATCTGGCCTGGGGGTGGATTAAGTTTACCTTTGGACTGTTTTCAAACCAGAGGCCCCTTGCACACATTTTTGGACCATGCAGAAGTGTACGTGTACTTTGATGGTCCATCCTGATTGCATTAAATTATATTCCTTGTATAATACAGCATCACTTGTTAGAGTGTGTTTTAAATTTGTAGTTTTGAACACTTTTCAAGTAAGCAATGACACAAAACATATTTACCAATAATGACAAAACTGCCATAGAAGGCCATACAATCATCTGTCATTTACAGTCGACCAATATCAGTCAATATGCACAATGTCTGCAGAAGTAAAAGTCATCTGAATGATTCCACATTAAATAGATATGTAACTAATGAACAGGTTGCTGCTGGAAAACAACTTTACATTTCAGTGTTTCATATACAAATTAATGTGCCTGCTGCCCTTAAAGAATAAATTGCCTATGTTTTATTAAAAAAAAATATTGCAATAGGGAATGGATGGCAAACCAACAACAGGTTCATAGTTACAAGGCATCTCATCCAAAGGCGGATACACTCAAGACTGCAGCACTGCAGACACCCTTAAATTACCAACACGGTATCAACACACTCTCTATATGGTATGGGAGATGAACTCACAGCTGTCTGTATTAAAAAAGCAAGTATGCTACCTGTTGTGCTAATAGCACTGCTTTCAAAATCTCTAGACCATTTGTTAAACAAAGCAGTTGCACATTGAAAACAGACTCCGCTTGAGCAGCAGTAAACTTCTCTTCCCTTGAAGCTCACAATTCAGGAAAATGCATGGAAGCTCACAATTCCTTTAAAATGTACTGAAGCTCAGAATTCCTTGAAAATGTCCTAAAACTCCCAATTCCTGGAAAATGTACTGAAACTCACAATTCATTCAGAATGTACTGAAATTCAAAATTCCTTTCTAAAAACACTGAAAGCCAGCAGCTGGTGTTGAGGATTAAGACTTTGTTTCCTAAAACTGAAGTGCAAGGGTTTGAGCCTGGTTAAATTAATTAACCTGCCATGCCTAACTAGGGCATTTCACACAAACACATACAAGCAACAGCAGGACGCATGACAAGATGTAAACATTGTACCTTTAAGGGTGAGCAGCCTTAAAAAAGACATGTAAACTTTTTTTAATTTTATAGTAAATGTTGCAGCTCCCCTAGCCAACAGGCCCCCTTCCAGCCAACAGGTTGCCTAGTGCTAAATCCAGCTCTGTTTGTCAGACAAGTAATGTTTATTCTGTACAAAATGACAGCTCAGTAGTAATGATGTTAATACTTCAGCCATCTCATACACACTGGTTACAAGCCCTAGATACAAAGCACTGTGGGTAACATACATTCTTAAAAGGCTATGCTCTTCAGTAGCCCTACAATTGCAATATATTCAAACATTGTAGCAGCTTTACTTTATTCATCATTACAACAAGACAGTTTAAAACTTTTTTAAGAAGAACATGGCAATTATAATGTAATGTAGTCAGTGACCTTTTGGGTGGGTGCTTCATCACATCCTCATTGTTTTTCTCAAATCTACATGGCAAGCTATTGAGATCTGCTAAGCCTGCAGTAAAAGAGAGTTTTAAAAACAGTCAACAGATATTGTGTCTGCTGTTGGTGCAGAGATTAAGGTTGTAAGTTGTAGTTCCTGTGGTGCAGGTTTTGATTTCTTCAGCCCTTGTTTGCTTATTGTGTGACCTTGTGCAAGTCACTTAACCACACATTGTTCCCAGATCACCCCTAAAAAAGGATTGTGTGTCTAGTGGGCCTACTTGGTTAACAAATATGATTATTATTATTATCTTTGCATTGATTGTTTTCCCCTCTATGCCTGCTGACAATCAAACTCCATCCCATTGGTCTTGAACCTATTTCTTCTACACTAGTGGGAGTGGCCGTCATGCAGATAGCCATGGAGGTGGATGTGTAGTTACCTTCATCTACTGATGTAGGATATGACAGCACTTTTATCACCTTGAAAGACTACTACATCCTCCCCATGTGTGTATGTATGTTTCTATGCACATGACATTGAAGGCTTCCACCACCAAGCTCATAACTCCCCCAGTCTCATTGCCATTTACTGTCGGCAAACCTTCACTTGCTTGTGGTAGATTGGTATAATGGGACTACTTCCTTCCACCTGAGTAGGGGACCTGTGATAGAAACTCACTGTCAACCTCCTTACCAGTACTCACACTTAAGTCAAATGGGTTATAATCAGGCCTTATCTTTATATGTCACTGAGCCAGCTCAAAACAAAGGTTACTGATATGTACAGGAACAGATGATATAAGCAAAACAATATAATGGTGAATTATTAAAAAGTAAGCAGGATAGTGAGAGGAGAAGTGCTTTTTGGTATACCTAAATCTGATCATAATGACAGAAATAGAAATAATATTTAATCTAAAAGTGGTAGGAGTAATGTTTACTTTGTCATCTTGTAGAATGTGTTTTCAGAAGAATTGGATGTCAGGTTAAATAAAATTGGAGATTTTTTCAAGATGAATTTCTTAGTAATAAACTAATACAACTTTAGTATTTTATAGTGGGGCAAGAATTTGAGAGATTGTTTTGCATTTTCTTATTTTGTTACATATGCCATAATCTAGTCAATTAAATACATAACTATAGTGGTTGTTTCATCCATGGCATTTCTTCTACTTGCTCCTATGTTGTCAATCACTTTGATCCAATAAATGGAAAAAATATGCTACCAAAGATGTTATAACTGCAATATGGTAGCTAAGAGTATCGCTTGGCATGCCCTTTCCATTAGTGATATCACTAGGAATATTAAAGACAGTTTTCAGGAACACATTGGACATAGAGCTAACCTTTTGATGAGATGCTAAACTGCCATCTGCATACAGTGGTGTTAGCTCTAGTAATACGTCTCAACCTCTTAGCGCACAAAATCTGGAAAACCTATAATAATGGGAGTACAAATGCCCAAATATTGGAACAGATTTTAAATATTGCTCTTATAAGCATAGCAAACTGATAAAATAACAGGTTTTGTATTGGCATGCATTTTCTGAAGTATTTAAAGTCTGAAACTCAAATGTATGGCTTTATTTAATGACTTCACTCCTCAGTGAATTGTCTGAAAACCATAAGTTTATGAGGAACAGACCAAAGATATGTGGAAAAAAATCTGCAAAGTTGAAAGATATGGCTCTGGTGGATGTGAAAACTTCCATTGCATCTATTGAAAAGAGTAGACAAGTTTTATTTACAACACATTTACAATGCAACTTATTTACAAAAATCATATATGTTTAGCAGATCCACATCCAAAGAAAATATCACTTTACTGTAACCACTTGTACATGACCATTATTTTTATTCTATGGATCATTTATTTAATATTCCACATAGTTAAATACAACACCAAATACTCCATACCATCTCAGCTATTATTTTATGAAGTCTTTCACATTCTTTACACTTATTTGCATATTTTCATTACAAAATCATATCCAAATACATCATTTAAAAAAATTCATAAGGATGCATATTCACAACTGTTTTCCACACTAATCTTACCTATCAACTACAATAGTGCATATGTCAAAGTCTCTTCAACCACAGCTCTATTACATATTCATTCATTTTGCTGTTTATATTTCATCTCTGCCTTCACTGCTAACTTTTTCTACAGAAACCTCCACAAAAATGTATTACTTCACCCATCACCTCAAATACTTTTTGTCCTCCCCTGATTGGTCTCACTTCTCCTTCTACAAAATCGTCCCATGGTTTAATATAGTAAAGCTCTGACATGATATCCTTATGCCACAACTTTCTATTCCCTCCAGAAGTTCCTCATTTTATTTTTCATAAAAGATTCTGGCTAATGTACTCTAATATTATTCTTATAAGAACTTTTCATTCTTCTTTTTCTTGCCATTCCTGGGTCTCCAACAGGTGTTTATGTGCTACTAGCTTACAACACACCTGCTCACTGCTATTTGCTCAAAAAAGCAGGTGTTTCAGCTTCCAATAACGCAATCTGCCGTTTTGCCATTTTTATTTAGCCCTCCCCCCACCTGACCCCATAAAACAATATAGCCCTAACAGAACCTGAACTCTAACCCTAAATCTCCTACCCAGTTCACGACCTGACTCCTTACTCCCTTATAGCAAACCTCCACTCCCTCACCCTAAACTAAATTCCCTAATTGTTCTCTAAACCTAAAAATCCACCCCTCCATCAATCTAACTTCCCTAATTACTTCCTATGCCTAAAACATCTTTCCAATTTATAAACTAAAAAATATTCCCCTCCTTTGCCCCAGTCCTAAAATCCTTCTCCCCCAACTCCCTTAGTCTAAACTTACCCTCCCCACTTTTAAGCTTTCTCCTGATAGCTGCTTGTCTGAACTTAGTTTCATATTCGAGTATTAGCAGTAGGTTACATAAGCTATAAGGTGCTCAAGCTTCTGGCTTTTAGACAGTGTTTTTTAATAAGTGGCACTTCAGCATCTATAATATTCCCACAGTTCCTTCTATATCTATTCATATTTTTTCCATAAAAACATACTCTATTACATCTTATTCTTCTTCTTCTCTCTTTTCCACTTCTTTTCCTACACAAAACAAATTCAAAGATGCCAAATTGAATTTTTTGGCTAATAATTACAACTTGCTTTTCTTTTCAGACATACTGTATTCTTCCTCTAATCAGATTCACTTTACTACCACAAATAAAACTAAACTTACATTCTAACACTTATTTTTCACAACTACCAGGCAACATATATATATATATATATATATATATATATATATATATATATATATATATATATATCAAACTATCCGTGTCTATATTAGAATCTCAAAAGGACTAAACAGCGAACGCTCATATGAGCGAAAACAGAAAACAATGAACTCCTTATTGTGGGGGGCTGTGCCCCCCCGCACACCCCACTAACTATATATTCCAACTCTGAGATTGCACCACAGTGAGGAAAGGGCAGATATACCAATCTCCACTGTACCATGGTCCCAAAAGACCCCCTTCGATGTCTGCTGTTTTCACTCATATGAGCGTTCGCTGTTTAGTTCTTTCAAGATTCTAATATAGACCCAAATATCCTACTTTCCTCAAATGTGTGAATGGACAAAATACACTTTTTAATGACAACTAAAATAACTTGCACATTTTTCTTGTAGTTTTTTCCTGATTGGTTTGTCTGTGTGACCTTTTTACTCATTAACAATATTAATGGAAACCTTTGGCTAAATCACATACCACTGTCTTACTATCTACACTTTCACTCAAGATGTAATCCACTGTTTTATATTAAAAATTAACTTTCTTTCATTTGTTTCCTCTACTCCCCATAAACTCCTTAAATCTCAACATTTTAAACTTCTTACTATACTTTGTTGTAATATTCTCATAAGCAGTTGATAATTAGCATTCACAATGTTATGAGTCTTCCTTTTTTTACATCATACCTTTTTACTTCTCAGAAAACCCATATATCTCTTGTTGCGCATTCACATTTCCTAAACATTCATTAGTAATTTTTTACATAAAATTCCATTTCCTGTGCATTTAACTTTTTATAAAAGCATACTGTATACCATCTAGGCCTGTACACTACATTCCTTAATATCTTTCAATATGTGTGTTTAATTTTCTACAGAAATACTCTTTTTCATGTCTTTAAAAGCATATCCAATACCATCTGGGCCTGTGCACTAAATTTATTAGTATCTCTCAATATGCATCTTTACTTTCTTACAAAAATACTCTTTTTTTCATGTCTTTCCTTTCTTGTTTCCTACAAGACGTATACCTCATTATGCATACCATGAACATAATCCAGTACCACTTTCATGATAACTTTTAAACCATAACTTCTGTTCTTTTTCTCATCTAACATGCAATTCATCTTTTTTCCTGCTCTTTCATTTTCTCCCCCAGAAGGAGACATATCCTCCTCATAGGATCATAGGAAGTTACTAGGTTATTGGCCCTGAGGCCCTTACAAGCCTATCCAAAAATTTAGCCCATATTCCAACAAGTTAGCACCCTACGCCACTGTCCAGCAGGGACACAGGTAATTCCCAAGGGTGTATTTTCTGTTCCCTGTCCAGATATCCAGGTTGCATTTAAAAAGGGTTAATGAGGTACTCTGCTTGATGTGAAGAAGAAGTCTATTCCACAGAAGGGAGAAACTCTAGGATGCAAATCTGTCCCGCCAACAAATCCTATTGATGTCACAGACCAGGTTGAGGTCACACATGTGAGATACTCAAGTGGAGCTTGACTTACAGATATGCAGCAGTCCCATCAAGGCGAGGTCTGAGATTGCTTTGTATGCCTGACAGAGGTCACCTCTGAGGAGTTTGTATGAGACTGAGTAGAGGGACAGGGCATTTAGCCTTCTGTGTAGAGTAGATGTTTAAGGCTCTGGATTCTCCTAGTGAGGAACCTCTGTGGTCTCCCCAGTTGTTACATGTGCTTTGTGAGGTACAATGCTAAAGGAGCATTGTACTCAATAATGGGTCTTATAAGGGAAGAATACAGGGATGTTATGATCACCTTGTCCCTGGATGAGATACCCTTACTAATGAGGTGGGCTATGTAGAAAGCTTTCCATACAATGGAGGCAATATGGTGGTCAAAAATCAGTTTGCTATCAATCTGTGTGCCCAAGTCCCATGGTTCATGGTTCATCACTCTCTCCAAAGGGGATGATGATGATGCATTTTTTGGAATTCAGTTTGAGACCATGTTTCTGGCAACAGTCATTTATTTGTGTGAGACCCTCTTGGATGATGTCCACATCACTAGGATAATTGATGGCAGCACCCAGCTTGCAGTCACCTGCAAACTCGGTCAGCCATAGCTCACTGGTTTTGGCCTGCACCTCAGAAAAGTATATTCCACACAACAGAGGCCACAACACCGATCCCTGGGGTACACCACTTGTTATGGGTCTACTGCTTGAGGTAGCTTCCCCTATTTTGACTAGGTGGGTTCTATCAGTGAGCCAGTTTGCTACCCATCTGGTAACATATGAACTGATGCCTAGTTGAGAAAGTTTATCTATTACACAGAAGTGGGGAATAGTATCAAAGGCTTTGGCCAGCTTAAGGTAGGTGGTGTACACCATCTTCCCCTTGTCCATGACTTTGGTGACTGTCTCAAAGAAGTCGACTAGATTTAACAGGCATGACCTCCCCTTGATGAAGCTAAACTGTGTGGGATTGAGTGTTTGAAGGTTGCTAATGTCCTTGTTAATGAGGTCCATGATAATCTGCTCCATGGCCTTGCAGATCAGGCTAGCTAGGCTGATGGGTCTATAATTTCCTGGATTGATGAATGCTCCACCTTTGTGCAAAGGGATGTCAGTGGCTGTCCTTCACTCATCTGGGATGAAGCAGATTCTCAGGATTTAGTTGAATAGAGTGTCTAATGAGACTGCAGGTTCCTGCCTAACTTCATGTAGGATGCAGCATGGGATTTTATTGGGTCCTATGGAGACTGTATTTTTTGCTTTTGAGAGGGCAGTGATGACTTGCTTCCTAGAGATAAAGGGAGGGAGCCAGCTACTGGGGATATCCTGATTTACTTGAGGAGGGACAGAGGGGTTATGTTTTCACTGAACCTGTCTTCCAGCTGGTTGGCTATATCTATAGCTTTTGTGTATGTGGTGTCCTTGACCACCAGTTCTGAGCAGATCTCTGTGCTTTATATGATATTGCGGACATATGTGAAGAAGGCCTTATGATTGTCTTAAGTAGAAATGGGCAGTTTGGACTTGAAGTTTGCTTTGGAGGATTTCACTAGTGTTCTTATTTGCTTGTTCAGGCTAAGCTAAGGAGACATTGATTCCAATTAGGCACTTGCTCCTTCTTGGTCCTGGACAGCAATTTTGTCCTTTTTATAGAGTTTATGACATATGTCCACCAGACAGGTTTATTCTTCCTTGAGGAGGAGGATTTTGTCCTGTTGGGTATTCCTGATTCCATGTAGCTATATAAATTCTCATATAATACTTTGGTGTAGGTTTGGACAGATATGTCAGTTCCTATGGAAGGGCAGGGGGGAGGGGTTGTGAAGCTGTTTTTACCTTCCCTCAGGAAGTTGTAATCAGCTCTGGAGATTTTTTTTGTTTGACCCTAGCAGGAGGGGGGTGGGAGTCAGGGAAGATGGTGACTTTGAAAGTGACTGCTTTGTGGTCGGATCTTACCAGGGATGATAACACTGTAGGGATGCTGCAGTGGTTACTTATGTTGGCTAATACCAAATACAAGATATTTTTACCTCTTGAGGGGGTGTCGACCAACTGGTCCAAGGCATTTGCATTGATGATATCAAAGAATCTCTGAACATTTGTGTTTTGGCATGAGTATTTCTTCCAGTCTGTGGTTGGATAGTTAAAGTCACCCAAAATCAGGGTAAAGGGTAGAATCTTGATAGATTCAAAGAGGTCCAGATAGGTGGAGTGGGCATCTTGAGTCAAAGTTGGAAGACTATAGCTAGCTATGTTTGAGTAGGGGTCTTGTCAATTGTTAACTGCACCTGGAGTGTTTTCTGTGCGTCATACTGTTTGACCAGCCTGGAGGTGTGTATGTCTTTTATATATATTGCAACTCCACCTCCTTTTGCTTTGCTGCCCACGGTGTGGGGTCTGAATGTATGATAGGATGAGTAACCTGGTATGGCTGGGGTGCTCTCTGCAGATTTGAAACAGGCTTCTGTGACTGCACAAATGTCAGGTCTTCCAGGGTTAAGAATGCTTGCTATGAGTGCAGTTTCATGTTTAGACTCCTAGTGTTTAGCAGCATGACCTTTAATTTACATTTTAATGACATTTTCATGTTGATAGTTTTGAACTCATGGCATTGCCTAAAAAAGGCACTATGGGAGAGGCAAGAGCCTTTGCCAGGAGCCTGATGCCCAAAGGAGACAGATGCAGGCCATCTCTGCAAAGCATCATGGTTTGTCAATCATGTCATCCCAGGCTGTCAGGTACTGGATCCCCTTGGAATGACACCAGAAACTAATCAAATTGTTAAAGTCAGTCTTTTTCCCTACAAAGGTATTTCTGTCTAAATCTTATATCTAATTTTTACATAATGTTGCTCATAAAATTTATGTTTGTTATGCAATATTTTCAAAGCTGTAAAGAACTTAACAAGAGATGTCAGAAAGACAGTGTAAGAGATTCTGTAATGTTAGAAAAAGTCAGGGCACATTACTGGTACAGACAGCGGAAAGAAACAAATCTATTTTTTTTCTGTCATTGTTGATAGTGCTGATGGGTTTAACTGCTTAGCACAATACTTGATCTTAACAACTGAAGCAGGGCTGTTTAATACTTGTTAAGATCAAGTCTTGTGCTGCAGAAATGCTTAACTGGTTTATCTTTTTATGGATATTTGAGTATAATCACCATGCTATGTATACAAGATTATTATATATTTTCTTTTGTTGATTTGTCAAACATTTCTAAATTATATAGTGCACATTTTTATATTTCTTTTCAAATGCAGTCTACCATGCTAACTGTGAGTTATTAAATGGTATCAAGGATGCATATTCCATAGCTGTTGTGCTCTTTCCATAAATTCTTGTCTCTCTACTCCCTCACTGATTAACTTTTTAATCACTTTTCATATTTTAGTAATATCATAATTTATCACTTCCACCTATACTGCTTCACGACCTGTAAAACATGCTTCTAATGTCTCCCCTGTTACTTATTTTAATTATTCTTACAACAGGTCATAATCAATTTATGTAGCTAACTTCATCTTCTTGAAAGTGTATTTTCTTTCTTTTCCTGCATAGGCCCTACATATACCCTCCCATAACTTATCACCTCTGAAAATATTTTAATGTCTTTACTTAGTTTCCTTGCCCTACTTCTTAAATTGCAGTTGAAATCTTTTAATATAATAATGACCATATTCACAATATTACATATATTTCCTCATACAACTTTGCTCTGCCCCTAACATTTGTATATGGCCGTGCATCACAAATTAATAACCTACCAAGAACTACTTTTAAAAGTCATATCCAGTACTTCTGACTTTATTTTTTCAGTAAAATAGACTCCAGAAAGCATAAATCCTTCCAAAACTCCATTAATTTCTGTTTCCCAATATTTCTTCCATTTGTTCTTTGTGTTTTACTCTAGGATGCTAATGTTTTGCAAAGAAATCACATTCCATTTACTTTTGCACACCAGTCATATACCATCAGTCTTCTCATCTCATTTTATACTATTCACATTTACTGATACAGAGGTTAAGTTACCATTTCCCTTGTTTACAGATGTTTTATCTCCACAAATTATTTTTTTTCTAACACTATTGTCAATGCAGCCTTCCACTACATTCTTTTAACACTTTTACGCTCAACTATATCACTTAACAAATCAGACTGATTAGGTAATTTCAAACTGAAATCTGTATCATGCATTAAATCCTTCTGCACATAGCACTTTGTTCACTATTACAACCTTTACCTCAGTACTTTATGCACATTTTATTACACATCTCCCTTTCTGCATATCACCTTCTTCCTCAGTTTCGTCATGAACAATAATCTTCCCATCATTATTTTCTTTGCCTTCAGTCACCTGGTGAACTTGTTCTAAAACACTCACTACATTCTGCTCTTATTCCTCTATTTCCTGTTCCTCTTCCTCCCCTTAAGTTTAGTCTTCATCTGTTGCTGTCAGGGTCTCGCAGTCAAAACAAAAATTTCTTTCATGTACACATTTTCCACAAAAAGACTTTACATTTCGTTGTGGAATTCCCATATGTTCTGCAATGTGTATGTGGTCTCTTTTGACATGACTGAAATAAATTCATAGAGCCTTCACAAAATAAATATTTTTGGTTGTCCCTAGTACTTTATAAACATTGAACTATAGTAGCAACGATTACTAATATAATTCTCAGTGATAGTTACACATTCTTTTCATATGGCTATGACAAGAATATTATTAAGACGCATAAGAAAAGAACTGACAATATAATAAACAAAATTATAGAAATGAAGATATTCACATAAAATTATTAAATGTTTTTTTTTAAACTTCAGTATGCATTTTTTGCATGACATCTAGAATAGTTTTACAGATTTTAGTCTGGTGTTGTTTCTCAGCACTGTTCTCTTGTACTGCTGAGTATACTGCAGCATGATAATAGAGCATAGCAGCTCTGGGAGATGTGTAACAAAACTTATTATAAACCTGTTTGACATCAGAGGAATGCATAAACAGGTTGTCTCTCCCAGTTTTAGAGCAAAACCAGTGCACTGCATGTATTACCAACTTATTATAATTAGGCCTTTACATATGGACCTAGTTTTGATGACATTACTTTTTTTAATTGTGGATTGTAATTATCATGCTGCATGTATTACAGCTGTATTTTTTTACATTAGCCTTAGATGATAATCTCTTCATTTGCAGGGAACATTATCAGACTGAGTTATATAGTAGCATTTGGCAGGGTTGAGTGTTAGAGATCCATATCTAGGTTACGTTATACAGATTTGATGAGAATTTTGTCTAAAGTAAATAATAACTTCACTATAGTGGCAGAAATCTTCCTTAGGATATTAGTTAATCCATTAGATAAGTCACTTGATAAGCCTATTCTACAGTTACTAATTCATTCTTTGAAAAAACTAATTCATGCAATTTTGTGAAAGGCAGTTGTTTATTCTCTATGTAATGCTGGCAATAGGCATATTTTTCCAGATATCGCTCCACCAGCCTCACTTGTGTCTTCTTCAAAGTTTTTCAATGACTTTTAGTTCAGAACAGAAATGGACAACATATATGGTTTGAAATGGCTTTCAGTCAGTGTGACTTTGTTATGATTAGATCATGTGCTGTAGGATTATTGCCACAGCAGGGCTACCCACCCAGGGGTGTTAACCTTGGCTCTAGATGATTTTGTACTCTTGAAGTGGCACCCCTACCCCATGAGCAAAATGGGAAAAAAGGATTGTGGATGGATGGATGGATGGATGGATGGATGGATGGATGGATGGATGGATGTGCTATAGGATTATCTTTTAATGGGAATGTAAGTATAGTAATGGATACAAGCAGAACTGTCCATGTAATTAGCATTAATTTAGAAAAGCATTTGATACTTTAACTCATCAAAGTATGTTTAAAATATTAGTCATAAATGAAATTAATATTAATAATTTGTTTAAGCAGATCAAAGCATGGTTGTTGGAATGCAGCCAGCAGGTTTATATGTATTGCTCATATTATTTCCTAGTGGATTGGTAATGCATCCCTTCTGTCTATTTTTTGTGATAGGTGTACTGATAAACTTCTAGAATAATTGAAAGCTGAAAATAGTTTCTAGCAATCCCACAGATTCCTCAAAATTGCACACATACTTCAACTTGATATATAATTGATAAATTAATAATGTCCCATGACTCTGAGGTGTGAAAGACAGGCTAAGTATCTCAAAGTAGATAAACCTAGAATTTCTGTTTTGATTGGGATTCCTAAAATCCAAAAAAAACCTTCCAGCTCTCCTTTTCGAGTCATAGTGTCTGCAGCTGATTCAAAGACAGAGACCTTTGTGATTTTTATTAAGCAGATAGGTCTGTGATCAAAAGTATTCTGTTTAATGTAAAATACTCTGATGACTTAGCTAAACTGAGAGGTTCCCCAGCTTCAGGAGATGATGTTTTAGTGACTAGTGATCTTTCTAATTTATATACAGTCATACCTCATGATTTGGGAAGTTTATGGGACAAAGAGTTTTTAGCTGATAAATTGTCAAATAGGTTGGCCTATGTCATTTGTGAATTTTTATGGACTGTTTTGACTAGCAATTTTTCTTATTTAAAGATATTTATTATAAGCAGGTGATCGAGGTAGCCACAGGAACAGCCATGGCACTCTGTTATGCAAATGTAGTATTAGCTCAGTGGGAATTTGTAAAGGTTTATCAACGTCCGTTGATTATATATGAAAAAGCCTTCTGTACACTTTACTGGCATTTTTTGAGTGTGTGTGTGTGTGTGTGTGTGTGTGTGTGTGTAGTGGTTCAGTTGATAATTTAAACAAATTTCAAGAATTTTTGCAAAATCAACTCAATTTTTAAAATTTGATTTTATCTAGGGAGAAACTCCCATTTCCATTTTAGATTTAATTTTTTTAAATCTTACTAGTGAAACTTTTGCAGCACTACATTTAGAAAAGAACTTGCAAGTAATGCCTATCTTGACTGACTCATATCATGTTAAGTAAAATATAGTCAAAGGTCAGCTGGTACATGTTGGTAGGTTAAACAGTAAATATAAGACTTTTCTTATAAAGATGAGGGTCTGCAAAAAGAATGTTTGTGACTATAGGTTATTCAGAATTTTTAATTGATCAATGTATGAAAGAGGTTGTACAGGTTAGGAAAACCAAATATGCACAGGTTTTGGGGAGCCCAGAGCAGGAGGCTGTTGAGAAAGATGCAAATGAGATGTGTGACTACACAAAACCTAGTGTAGTCATACCTCTCAACATCTCAGAGCAAGAAATCTGGACAATGCCATAAATAAAAGGGGGGAGGCCCAAAATAGGGTCAATTTTTAAATACTGCTCTTACAAACTTAGAAAGTTGACAGAATAACAGGTTTTGCATTAGCATGAATTTTCGGAAGGGTATGACGTCTGAAACTCAAATGTCTGTCATATTCTAACTTCAGTCTTCAATGACTTACCACTAATTTGCCAGAAAACCACACTTTTATGAAAAATGAAACAAAAGTATTTGGCAAAAATCTGGACATTCTGTAAAAATTTGTACAGTTGAGATGTATGAGTAGTATTTATTTCTATTTATTTTATTCTATTTTGCATTTGTTTACCAGGAAAGTCCGACTGGACAGAAGTCCTTTTTCAATGGAGGTCCAGGGAGAATAGTTCCACATAATGGAAAAGTAAAGATTACATATTCAGAAAATAACAGATACATACAATTACAGGGTAGTAGTAAAGAATAAACACTTACATAATTGCAACATTGAAAACTGATTCACTTACAGAACATTAATAATGCATATACAACATATGAAAACAGTAGTCGGATTGTGCTCAGTAATTACAATGAGCTAACTTATACGAATGTACAATTCACTGGAAAGGTGAGGTATTTTCAAAGTTTAAAACTTGAAGGAGTGTACAGTTGGAAAGTGAAGAAGGAAGAGCTGTTGTATTTGGGACTAGGTACAGCTATTTTAATCCAGGGTAATACATGAGCATAACCAGGATTTCAATAAGTGCCCTTTAAGTTTCTTTTTAAAGTGGAAAGGGCTAGTGACAGTAGTTATGTCAGCAGGCAGTGTCTTCCAGTTTTTGGCTATATAGTTAGAATAGAGGGAGTCACCTGCAGCATTGTTGACTTTGATGACTGTCAATAGTGTTTTATTACTTGAGCATAGGTTGCGATTACTAGAGTAAGTGTGTAGGAGATTTAGGAGGGAAGGGGTCTTCTCTGGGTGATTTAGAAATTTTTGGGCAGTGGTGAGTTGGTTATTCAGTAGTAGCTGGGGAAGCTCTAGCCAATTAAGTTTCTTGAATGCAATACAGTGGTGTGTTCTAAATGAATAGTCTGTGGTAAACCTGGCTATTTTGTTATAACATGTTTCTACCTTGGCTAAATCTGATTTTTTTTAGGTTGGTGTGAATTGGTCAGGCATAGAGAAGAGCTGAAACCAGGTGTGTTTGAGCAATTGTTGCTTTTGTATTGTTAGTGAGAAATTATTTGTTTCAAAATAGAGTGCAGAGATTTTTTGTGCACCTTTTTATTGTTTATGCTGCATGAATATCAAATCTTAAGTTGTTGTTGATAATTAATCCTAGTAACTTAGTGTGGGTAACTGGTAAGATGACTGTGTTGTTTAAGGATATAATGTTAAAGGAGGAAGAGGGGAAAGTGTGCTTTGTGGGGTGAAAAATCATGAGTTTGGTTTTATTAGGATTTAGAATTAGTTGTGAATTGGATAGCCAAGTCTCCATCTTTGAAAAAGAATCCTGTGATATAAGTTGTAGTTGTTGTAGAGATGGAGCTGCACATATCGGTGTGGAATTGTCAGCGTACTAAATAATAGATGCATGTTGTGCTCAAGAGTGAAGTTTGTTATTAAACAGTGAAAACAGTAGAGGGCCCAGGATTGATCCTTGAGGTACTCCTATGGTAACAGGCAGAAGAGTGTAGAGATCTTGTTTCCATTGTATGGCTTGTTGTTGACTGGTTAGATAGTTTTGGAACCAGGCTAAAGTATCTAGACTTAGATTCAGGTCAGTTAGTACTTTGATCAGTTTGCTATGTGAGACCATACCAAAAACTTTAGAAAAGTCGAGAAATATAGAGGAGGCAAATTGTCCATTGTTCCTATGAGCATTAACAGTAGGAGGGAAGGAAATGAGTGCAGTGGTGGTGCTGCACTAGGGATGGAATCCATGTTTAGTGTTTGATAATAGACTGTTTGCTAGCAGGTAGTACATGATTTGTGCACATATACATCTCTCTAGGATCTTAGACAGGGGAAACATGGCTATTTGTTGATAATTACTTCTGTTGATGTACCTCCTTTGTGTAATGGGATGATATGGGAAATTTTCCATTTGGTGTTCATAGATGGATCTTTAAATAAGTATTGATACAGGGTAAGAAATTTCTTCTGCAGCAATTCTAAGATAGTCTGTGGGTAGTCTGTCTGCTGCTAGGCTGGTAGGTTTACATTTTTTGAGCAGTTTTTTTATCCAGTCTGTTGAGCAAGATCGAAGGGAATAAGGGTTAGTGTTATTGTATGCAGAAAGAGCAGGATGATAAGTGGCAATGTTGTCAGTATTGGAGGTAGTGGTTGGGGGAGGGGGTGCTGGCATTGCCTGATAGGAGAATATTATTGCTTACTGAGCAGACCTTTTGTGGGTTGTTGTGATGAATAGCTTGGATGTTGTGATAATACCTAGCTTTGTCAAATTTAACTTGCCTTTTTGCCTTGTTCCTAAGCTCATGGTAAGTCTGTTTTATGTTTACTCTATTGTTATTGTGGAATTGTGGCCATGCTTTGTCTCTTGATATTAGTAGTGGCCTGGTTTCCTTACTTAGCCATCATAGAGCATGGTTGGATTTAATTCTTATAGTTCTGGGTGGAGATAGGTTGTTCAGGATATCTATGACGGTGGAGTTAAAGTATATCACAGCCTCACCTAGGGGTAGATATTTGAGTGAAGACCAGTTACTTTGTTTGAGGATGGAGATAAAACTCTGGGGAGAGTTTTTCTTGTTTCTAATTAGTTGGAAGGAGGGCTGTTTAGATAGGTTGATTCATTGTCTGAGTAGAATGGTTGGGAGATGGTTGCTGAGGCTATCTAGGAGGCAACCAGCGAGTAAGGAGAGAGAAGGTCTATTTGTAAGGATCCAGTCAAGAATGGAGTATCTGTTAGATGACTTATCAATTCTGGGGTTTTTTTGGATAATTTGGGAAATGCCATGAAGATTAATGTGATTAGTAGGGTTGTGAGAATTACAGCTTGACCAAGCACTGTTGAAATCACCAATGATTAGTGTTTCTTGTGGGAGGGTATTTGAGGCCATGTTTTCCATGGTGGGAATGTTGTTTCCAGGTGGTATATATAGGTTCATAGGTTGGTACTAGGCTATCAGCCCTAGGGCCTATACAAGCCTAGCCATGACAATTCCCTGGTTGTTTATACCCACATGGTTTACTTCCCTGGACCCCTGTCTATTAGGGTGACTGACGTGATTCCCGGGGTGAATTTCCTATCTCCCATCCAATTGTCAAGGTTCCTTTTGAAGAGGGCCAAAGAGGCGCTCTGCTTGACATGTATGGGCAGTCTATTCCAGAGTATGAGGAGTCTCTGGGTCAGGAACCTATCTCTCCAGCATGTCTTGTTCATGGTGATGACGAGGTTTAGTTCCCTGGAGGGTGTGGTTCTGAGGGATTAGGATTTCTTTAGGTGGAGCATGTCCAACAGCTCAGGGTTAGACATGGCCTTGTAAGTTAAGCAGAGGTCACCTCTGAGTAGGCAATATGCGACAGAGTATAGCTGGAGTTTTTTTAGACAGTCGGCATAGGGCATCTGCTTTAGGCCTGTGATTCTTTTAGTGAGATATTTCTGAAGCCTTTCCAACTGTTGCAGATGTCTTGGAAGGTACATACCAAATGGGGCATTGTACTCTATAATGGGTTTAATGAGGGATGAGTACAGTGGGACAATGACCTCCTTCTTTCTGGATGAAAGGCCTTTTGTGATGAGATGTGCCACATAGAAGGATTTCCTTACTGTTGTGAAAATGTGGTTATCAAAGGTGAGACCACTGTCCTCCTGTGTTCCTAAGTCTCTCATCACACTTTCAGTGTTTAGAGTATTGCCACCAATGTGGTAGTTCATGGGTACATGTTTTTTCCCAAAGGGGATAACTATCCATTTCTTGGCACTGAGCTTGAGTCCATAACTCTGCCACCAAGCATCTGTTTCTGTAAGGCCCTTTTGTAGGATATCTACATCATTTAGGAAATCTATAATGGCTCCCAGTTTGCAGTCATCTGTGAACTTTGTTAGCCAGAATCCCTTAGTGTTGCTCTGTACTTCAGAGAAGTGGCTGCCAAACAAGAGCTGTCCCAGGACTGAACCCTGAGGTACTCCACTTGTCACTTGTCTGGAGCTGGATCTGGAATCCGATATTTTTACAGTGTGTGTTCTGTCAGTAAGCCAATTGGAAACCCATCGAGTGATGTAGGGATTAATGCCCAGCTTGGTAAGTTTATCTATGATTCCAGAGTTGTGGATGGTATCAAAGGCCTTGGTGAGGTCCAGATAGGCTGTGTGGACCACCTTACCCTCGTCCACGGCTCTAGAGACTGATTCAAAGAAATCAATCAGGTTGAGGAGACAGGATTGGCCCTTCATGAACCCGAATAGGGTGGGGTCCAATGTTTGAAGGTTGCCAATGCCCTTGTTTATAAGTTCCATGATAATGCATTCCATGGCCTTGCAGACCAGTCTTGTCAGACTGATGGGGGCATTAGTTCCCAGGATCCAGGGTGGATCCTCTCTTGTGAAGTTGGATGACTGTAGCTGTGTGCCATTCAGTGGGCATGAAGCCTGAGGTGAGGCTGTGGTTGAACATGACGCTTAGGTGAGGTGTCAGTTCATTTTGTAGTTCATGTAGTACACAGTCCGGGATATCATCTGGTCCCATGGATGCTGTATTTTATAGGTTCATAGGTTGGTACTAGGCTATCAGCCCTAGGGCCTATACAAGCCTAGCCATAACAATTCCAAGGATATTTCTTCCCACAATATTTACTTCTCTGGACCTCTGTCTAGCAGGGCGATTGACATGATCCCCAGGGTGAATTTCCTATCTCCCATCCAATCATCAAGGTTCCTTTTGTAGAGGGCCAAGGAGGTGATCTGCCTGACATGTATGGGCAGTCTATTCCAGAGTATGGAAAGTCTTTGGGTCAGGAACCTATCCCTCCAGCATGTTTTGTTCATTGTGATGACAAGGTTTAGATCCCTGGAGCGTGTGGCTCTGAGGGATTGAAATTTCTTTAAGTGGAGCATGTCCAACAGCTCAGGGTTTGACATGGCCTTGTATGTTAAGCAGAGATTGCCTCTGAGTAGACGATATGCCACAGAGTGTAGCTGGAGTTTTTTTAGATGGTCAGAATATGGCATCTGCTTTAGGCCTGTGATACTTTTGGTGAGGTATTTCTGTGGCCTTTCCAGCAGTTGCAGATGTTTTGTGAGGTACATACCAAATGGGGCATTATACTCTATAATGAGCCTAATGAGGGATGAGTACAGTGGGACAATAACCTCCTATTTTCTGGATGAAAAGCCCTTAGTGATGAGGTGTACCACATAGAAGGATTTCCTGACTGTTGTGGTGATGTGGTTAGCAAAAGTGAGACCACTGTCCACCTGTGTCCCTAAGTCTCTCATCACACTTTTGATGTTTAGTGTACTGCCACCTATGTGGTAATTCATGGGTACATGTTTTTTTTCCAAAGGGGATAACTATACATTTTTTGGCATTAAGCTTGAGCCCATGGCTCTGGCACCAGGGTTCTGTTTCTGTAAGGCCCTTTTGTAGAATATCCACATCATTTGGGGATTCAATAATGGCTCCCAGTTTGCAGTCATCTGCTAACTTTGTTAGCCAGTGTCCCTTAATGTTGGCCTGTACTTCAGAGAAGTAGATGCCAAACAAGAGTGGTCATAGGACTGAACCCTGAGGTACTGCACTTGTCACTTGTCTGG
The DNA here is from genome assembly GCF_019279795.1 of Protopterus annectens. Taxonomy (NCBI): domain Eukaryota; kingdom Metazoa; phylum Chordata; order Ceratodontiformes; family Protopteridae; genus Protopterus; species Protopterus annectens. The sequence continues at coordinate 782,793,192 of NC_056735.1, forward strand.
AGCTGGATTTGTAGTTGGCTACTTTTACAGTCTGGGTTCTGTCAGTAAGCCGGTTGGTAACCCATTGAGTAACGTAGGGATTTATCCCTAGCTTAGTAAGTTTATCTATGATTCCAGAGTGGGGGATGGTGGAGAAGGCCTTGGCAAGGTCCAGATAGGCTGTGTGGACCACCTTACACTCATCCACAGCTCTGTAGACTGATTCAAAGAAGTCAATCAGGTTCAGGAGACAAGATCGGCCCTTCACAAATCCAAACTGGGTGGGGTCCAGTGTTTGAAGGTTGCCAATGTCTTTCTTGACATAACTATAGAATCCCTTGTGGTTGTCTGTGGTATCTTTGGCAATTTTATTTTCGTAACTAGCTTTTGAGGATTGTATGAGGGATCTCAGCTTCTTACTGAGGCTGGTGAGGGAGTTTTTTGCATCCTGGAATTTTCCTCTTTTCTGCAACAGTTTCTTCCTTCTGTTGTATAGTTTGTTTATAGCAGGGGGCCACCAGATTGGCTTCAATTTTTTTGGAGGAGAGCATTTTGGTTGTATTTGGGATGGCACGATTCATGCACGAGTGGATGTGCTCGTACAGTGCCTTAGTGTAGGATTCTGCAGTAGAACTTCCAGATCCTGTCTGCATGGGTGTCATGAAGTTTGTCAGTTCTGACTTCAGTAGCATGAAGTTGGCTTTGGAGAAGTTTTTAAGGAGGTTTCCTTACTGGGGGGGTGGGGGTGGGATGTGGCTGTCAAGGGAGATTTGCTTATGGTCAGACCTGACCAATGAGGGGGTGACCACTGGTTTGGAGCATCTATCTCCCATATTGGTAATGACCAGGTCTAGGATATTGGAACCCCTAGTGGGACAATGTATTAGTTGATCCAGGGCATTGGAATTTATGAATTCCAAGAACCGTTGGGAAAAGGAGTTGGTACCCGAGTAGTTTTCCCAGTTAATGGCAGGGTAATTGAAATCACCCAGTATTAGGGTGTTTGGTTGTATCTTAATATTTTCCAGTATGTTTAGAAAGGTGTAGTGAGAACCTTGGGGCATGGTGGGGTATCTGTAGCAAGCTGCAATTTGGATTGCAGTCTTACCTAGTGTTAGTTGCACCTGGAGAATTTCAGATGCATTGTGTTGGGCAACTAGCCTGGAGGTGTGAATATTCTTGGTGAATATGGACACTCCTCCACCTTTAGTGTTTCGGTCTTGGTTTTGTGGCCGAAAAGTGTGGTAAGAGTTATAGCCTGGTATTGTAGGGGTGCTCTCTGGAGCCTTGAACCAGGTCTCAGTTACTGCACAGATATTGATATTCTCCATTTTTAGGAGTGCCTCGAGAGAGTGCATTTTGAGATTTAGACTTCTAGCATTGAGTAGCATTACCTTCAGATTTTGCATGCTTGTATCTGTTACAGTGGTGGTTTTGACCTTTGAACCTTGCCTAAAAAAGGTACTATAAGGTTGGCAAGAGCTTTAGCCAATAACCTGAATCCAAGGGTGACAGGTGCAGACCATCTCTTGCAAAGCATCGTGGTTTGTCGATCATGTCTTCCCAGGCAGATAGATACTGGATCCCCTTTGAATGACACCAGAAGCTTAACCAATTGTTGAAGTCAATCATTTTGTCCTTATACTGTGGTATCATTCTGGGTGAAGACAGGATGCTACTCAGGGCTAGGGTCATACCTGCCTGGGCCACATGATCCGAGAGCTCTTCCATGTCTCTTTTCATGTAGTCCAGGGAGGTACGTCTCAAGTCATTCACTCCAGCATGGACAATGACAGTCATATTTGTACTTGTTGTAGAGTGACTTGAGTGCATGCATTACGTGGTGGATTCAGGCACCGGACAGGCAGCTGACTGTAATTTTCTCCTTGTTCAGCCTGGTGAGTGAGACATCAGTGTGCCTGACTATAGTGTCACCTATGACTAAAGTGTTGGGTACATTGTCTTGCCTTAGGGGCTGTTGTTGGGTAACACACAGGTGTTGTGAGCTATGTGTCACTTTGGTTGTGACTGGTCTTTCTTTGCATTTCAGCTTCGGAGGTCCTTGTTGCTTGGGCAGGGTAATGTTAAGGGTCTCCGCATATGTGGGTTTAGTGTTGCTATGTGTGGGTATTGATGGTGTGGGTTTTGAAGGGCTATGAGTTGCTTCAGGTGTAGTGCTTGTGTTAACCTTCTCCTCTTGACTGTCTAGCACAATCTTGGCCGGAGACAGCTTTGCTTCCAGTTTGGCTATATCAGTGCATCTCTCGCAGGTAATAGTGGTGGGTGGTAGAAGGAGAGGGTTGTCTGTGTACATGAGGCAGTTGCTGCATTGCCCCAGTATGCCCAGATTCACCAGGTGGACAGAAGAAATCACAGGAAGCTGACCCTTTAACATGCCTGTTTAGGTGCTTTTTTTTTGTAAAGTATAACAGCTGTTTTCCCTTACCTTTGTTAGGTACTTTGCAGTTATAGGCTGTTTAGTGCCTATGATTAATTTCTCCTTATTGACAAGGAGAGTTGAGTGCTTGAATCAGTTTCAGGCTTCCTAGTGCTTTCCAGCAGGTTCTAGAGCAAGTGCTAGTCACAGGGGTTCAGATTCTAGTTCTACTACTGAGAAACCAGCTAGTTCTAAGGGAAAATTTGAAGAGCAGACTTTCTGGCACCTGGAATAGTTTAACTGTAGCCTTGCAGTGATGCACGATGTGAAAAATGTGCAAACACATGCATTTTTAAGCCAGACAGTTGAAATCTGGACTGGCTAGGAAAGGTGGGAAATGAGCAAACAAGATAGTAATTTTTTTTTTGTTAAAACAGGCTAAACAATGCAATAATACAGTAAATAAACACAGAAAAGGCTAATACACTTGAGTGTGTAGACCTAGACCTAATTAAACCTCTACAAAATTAGCAATTTAAAACTTTTTAAATGAAGCAAGGCAAGTGCACAACTGAAAAACAATTTAAAAGGCAGTAAGACAGCAAAATAAGTAGCTAGTCTACATATACAGAGAAGTCTATATATGCAGAAAAGCAGCTAAGACACACAAACAAATCAGATGCAGTGCAACCTAGAGCACTTGAGTTGTAGCAATATTAAGGCCAATACTGTTATAATAAATGCTATAAAATATATTATATATTTCCAAAATGTTTGAGAAGCACAGTCAGAAAACAAGGAGATTCAGGCATTTGTTTTTGAAAAGGAGAAAGGAGGAACAGAAGGCCTTCTTAGATCTTCTCTCTGTATTAGGTAGAATGAGATAATGACACTAGATTGGGAGGCGTGTTCGAGATCAAATTTACAGTAGGGGCGGGCAACTGCAAAGCCACCAAGTATAAGTTATTAGCCTACACTCTTTAGACAGTAAACACTGCAGAAAGCCACAAAATGAACATTTTTAAACAGATAAAGGAGCAAAGAGACTCTACAGAATGCTTTTAACTGCAAACAAATCAGTTACCCATGCAGATTAGTTAATAGTAATAAAATGCAGTAAAAATTATGCAGCAAGCAATACAAAAGTGCTATATATAAATTGCTAGAAACAATAATCAGTATAAATAAGCCAAAACAACAGGATACTTATATATCTCAGATCAGAGTTGTAGTCAACACCCTACTCGACTCTGCTCAGTGTGTATAGACAGAAGTCCTCTCAAAGTTATGGCTTAAATACCAGAAGATACAATCTTAGACAACTTTTTTTTTTTAAAAGCACAAAAGAACCAGCCCTCACTATCCAGCAGCCAATTAACACAATCTAGCCAGAAAGGTAAAGAAAGGCTTCTGCTAATTCAAGATGGCCTGTTCATGTGCCTTGAACACTCACTGGAAAGACAAAATGGCCCAGAGCCAGCAAATCTGAACTAGGACAATACTAAAGCTATTAGCCTACACTCTTTAGACAGTAAACTGTACAGAAAGCCACAAAATGAAAGTTTTTAAACAGATAAAGGAGCAAAGAGACTCTACAGAATGATTTTAACTGCAAACAAATCAGTTACCAGTGCAGATTAGTTAATAGCAATAAAATGCAGTAAAAACTATGCAGCAGGCAATAACAAGTGCTATATATAAATTACTAGAAACAATAATCAATATAAATATGTCAAAAAAGGATACTTATATATCTCAGATCAGAGTTGTAGTCAATGCCCCTCCTCCAATCTGCTCAGTGTGTATAGACAGAAATCCTCTCAAAGTTAGGGCTTAAATACCAGTAGATACAAGCTATTCAACTTTTCTTTTTAAAAAGCACAAAAAAACCAGCCAACACTAGCCAACAGCCAATTAACACAATCTAGCCAGAAAGGTAAAGAAAAGCTTCTGTTAATTCAAGATGGCCTGTTCATGTGCTTTGAATAATCACTGTAAATACAAACAGGCCCAGAGCCAGCAAATCGGAACTAGGACAATACTAAAGCTATTAATCTACACTCTTTAGACAGTAAACACTACAGAAAGCCACAAAATGAAAGTTTTTAAACAGATAAAGGAGCAAAGAGACTCTACAGAATGATTTTAACTGCAAACAAATCAGTTACCCGTGCGGATTAGTTAATAGCAATAAAATGCAGTAAAAACTATGCAGTGGGCAATAAAAAATGCTTATATAAATTGCTAGAAACAAAAATCAGTATAAATAAGCCAAAAAAGGATACTTATATATCTCAGATTAGAGTTGTAGTCAATGCCACTCCTCCACTCTGCTCAGTGTGTATAGACAGAAAACCTCTCAAAGTTAGGGCTTAAATACCAGAAGATACAACTTTAGACAACTTTTTTTTAAAAAGCACAAAAGAACCAGCCCCCACTAGCCAACAGCCAATTAACACAATCTAGCCAGAAAGGCAAAGAAAGGCTTCTGCTAATTCATGATGGCCTGTTCATGTGCTTTGAACAATCACTGTAAATACAAACAGGCCCAGAGCCAGCAATTCTGAACTAGGACAATACTAAAGCTATTAGCCTACACTCTTTAGACAGCGAATACTACAGAATGCCACAAAATAAAAGTTTCTAAACAGATAAAGGAGCAAAGAGACTCTACAGAATGCTTTTAACTGTAAACAAATCAGTTACCCATGCGGATAAGTTAATAGCAATAACATGCAGTAAAAACTATGCAGCAGGCAATAACAAGTGCTATATATAAATTACTAGAAACACTAATCAGTATAAATAAGCCAAAAAAACAGGATACTTATATATCTCAGATCAGAGTTGTAGTCAATGCCCCTCCTCCACTCTGCTCAGTGTGTATAGACAGAAATCCTCTCAAAGTTAGGACTTAAATACCAGAAGATACAACCTTAGACAACTTTTTTTTTAAAAAGTACAAAAGAACCAGCCCCCACTAACCAGCAGCCAATAAACACAATCTAGCCAGAAAGGTAAAGAAAGGCTTCTGCTAATTCAAGATGGCCTGTTCATCTGCTTTGAACAATCTCTGTAAAGACAAAGAGGCCCAGAGCCAGCAAATCGGAACTAGGACAATACTAAAGCTATTAATCTACACTCTTTAGACAGTAAACACTACAGAAAGCCACAAAATGAAAGTTTTTAAACATATAAAGGAGCAAAGAGACTCTACAGAATGCTTTTAACTGCAAACAAATCAGTTACCCATGCAGATTAGTTAATAGCAATAAAATGTAGTAAAAACTATGCAGCAGGCAATAAAAAGTGCTATATATAAATTGCTAGAAACAGTAATCAGTATAAGTAAGCCAAAAACAGGATACTTATATATCTCAGATCAGAATTGTAGTCAATGCCCCTCCTCCACTCTGCTCAGTGTGTATAGACAGAAATCCTCTCAAAGTTAGGGCTTAAATACCAGATAAGACAACTTTTTTAAAAAGCACAAAAGAACCAGCCCCCACTAGCCAGCAGCCAATTAACACAATCAAGCCAGAAAGCAAAGAAAGGCTTCTGCTAATTCAAGATGGCCTGTTCATGTGCATTGAACAATCACTGTAAATACAAACAGGTCCAGAGCCAGCAAATCTGAACTAGGACAATACTAAAGCTATTAGCCTACACTCTTTAGACAGTAAACACTACAGAAAGCCACAAAATGAAATTTTTAAACAGATAAAGGAGCAAAGAGACTCTACAGAATACTTTTAACTGCAAACAAATCGGTAACCCTTGCAGATTAGTTAATAGCAATAAAATGCAATAAAACTATGCAGCAGACAATAAAAAGTGCAATATATAAATTGCTAGAAACAATAATTAGTATAAATAAGCCAAACAAACAGGATTCTTATATATCTCAAATCAGAGTTGTAGTCAACGTCCCTCCTCCACTCTGCTTAGTGTGTATAGACAGAAATCCTCTCAAAGTTAGGGCTTAAATACCAGAAGATACAATCTTAGACAACTTTTTTTTTAAAAAAAGCACAAAAGATCCAGCCCCCACTAGCCAGCAGCCAATTAACACAATCTAGCCAGAAAGGTAAAGAAAGGCTTCTGCTAATTCAAGATAGCCTGTTCATGTGCTTTGAACAATCACTGTTAGAACAAACAGGCCCAGAGCCAGCATATCTGAACTAGGACGATACTAAAGCTATTAGCCTACACTCTTTAGACAGTAAACACTACACAAAGCCACAAAATGAAAGTTTTTAAACAGATAAAGGAGCAAAGAGACTCTACAGAATGTTTTTAACTGCAAACAAATCAGTTACCCATGCAGATTAGTTAATAGCAATAACATGCAGTAAAAACTATGCAGCAGGCAGTAAAAAGTGCTATATATAAATTGCTTGAAACAATAATTAGTATAAATAAGCCAAAAAAATCGGATACTTATATATCTCAGATCAGAGTTGTAGTCAATGCCCCTCCTCCAATCTGCTCAGTGTGTATAGACAGAAATCCTCTCAAAATTAGGGCTTAAATACCAGAAGATACAACCTTAGACAATTTTTTTTAAAAAGCTCAAAAGAACCAGCCCCCACTAGCCAGCAGCCAATTAACACAATCAAGCCAGAAAGGTAAATAAAGGCTTCTGCTAATTCAAAATGGCCTGTTCATTAGCTTTGAACAATCACTGTAAAGACAAACAGGCCAAGTGCCAGCAAATCTGAACTAGGACAATACTAAAGCTATTAGCCTACACTCTTTAGACAGTAAACACTACAGAAAGCCACAAAATGAAAGTTTTTTAAACAGATAAAGGAGCAAAGAGACTCTACAGAATGCTTTTAATTGCAAACAAATCAGTTACCATGCAGATTGGTTAATAGCAATAAAATGCAGTAAAAACTATGCAGCGGGCAATAGAAAGTGCTATATATAAATTGCTAGAAACAATAATCAGTATAAATAAGCCAACAAAATGCAGGATACTTATATATCTCAGATCAGAGTTGTAGTCAATGCCCCTCCTCCACTCTGCTCAGTGTGTATAGACAGAAATCCTCTCAAAGTTTAGCTTTGGAGAGTGCGTTTTTTACCTGTGTGTCTGTGTTAACCAGAGTATGGCAATCTTCTGGTATTGGGATGGGCCCTTTAGGGGGTGAGGGGGGAGATAAAATTGGCACTGAATCGATCTGCCAGCATATTAGCGATATCCTTGTGATCAGTATATTTAGTGCCATTCTGTTGTAGGTCATAGCAAATCTAAGCATTGCCACTTAGATTTTTGACATATGTATAGAATGCCTTGTGGTTGTCTTTGGAATATTTGGCAATTCTATTTTCGTAACTAGCTTTGGAGGATTTTTTGAGGGATCACAGCTTTTTGCTAAGGCTGGTAATGGAGTTTTTTACTCTTGGAATTTTCCTCCTTTCTGCAACAGTTTGTATATTTTGTTTATGGCTGGGGACCACCAGATTGGCTTCCTTTTTTTGGAGGAGAGCATCTTGGTTCTGTTAGGGATGGCACAACTCATGTACAAGTGTATGTGCTTGGACAATACCTTAGTGTAGGATTCAGCCGTTGAACATTCAGTTCCCTTCTGCATTGGTGTTGTGAAGTTTGTCACTTCTGACTTGAGTAGCATGAAGTTGGCTTTGTTGAAATGTTTAACGGTGGTTTCCTTACTGAGGGGTGGGGATGGATTGTGGATGTCAAGGTTGATTAGTTTATAGTCAGACCTGACCAACGAGGGGGTGACCACTGGTGTGGAGGATCTATTTCCCATGTTGGTAATGAGGTCAAGGATATTTAAGCCCCTGGTGGGACTATGAATTAGTTGGTCTAGGGCATTGGAATTAATGAATCCCAAGAAATGTTGGGCGAAGGTGTTTGGTACCCGAGTAGTTTTCCCAGTTAATTGTGGGGTAGTTGAAATCACCCAGTATTAGGGTGTTTGGTTGTATCTTAATATTTTTCAATATGTTTAGAAAGGTGTGGTGGGGCTCTTGGGGCATGGTGGGGGATCTGTAGCAAGTAACAATCTGGATTGCAGTCTTGCCTAGTGTCAGTTGCACCTGGAGAATTTCAGATGCATTATGTTGGGCAACTAGGCTGGAGGTGTGAATGTCCTTGGAGAATATGGACACTCCTCCACCTTTCGTGTTTCGGCCCTGGTTTGGTGGCCGAAAAGTGTGGTAAGAGTTGTAGCCTGGTATTGCCAGGTGCTATCTGGAGCCTTGAACCAGGTTTCGGTTACTGCACAGATATCGATATTCTCCATTTTTAGGAGTGCCATGAGGGAGTGCATTTTGATGTTTAGACTTCTAGCATTGAGTAGCATTACCCTCAGATTTTGCATGTTTGTGTTTATCGCTTTGGTGGTTTTGTCATTTGTACCTTGCCTTAAAAAGACACTATACGGGTGGCAAGGTCCTTTGTCAGTATTCTGAATCCCAGGGGCGGCAGGTGCAAACCATTTCTGGCAAAGCATCGTTGTTTGTTGATCATGTCATCCCAGGCAGACAGATACTGGATCCCCTTTGAATGACACCAGGAGCTTAGCCAATTGTTGAAGTCAGTCATTTTGCCCTTATACTGTGGTATCATTCTGGATGAAGGCAGGATGCTACTCAGGGCTAGGGTCATACCTACCTGGGCCACATAGTCCAAGAGCTCTTCCATGTCTCTTTTCATGTAGTCCAGGGATATTCGTCTCAAGTCATTCACCCCAACATGAACAAGGACAGAGTCGCATTTGTACTTATTGTGGGGTGACTTGAGTGCATGCATTATGTGGTGGATCCTGACACTTGACAGGTAGCTGACTGTAATTTTCTCCTTGTTCAGTCTGGTAAGTGGGACATCAGTGTACCTAACTATAGAGTCACCTGTGACTAAAGTGTTTGGTACGTTGTCTTGCCTTAGAGGCTATTTTTCGGTGGCTTACTGGTGTTGTGAGCTATGTGTCACTTTGGTTGTGATTGGTGTTTGTTTGCATTTCAGCTTCAGAGGTCCTCATTGCTTGGGTAGGTTAATGTTAAGGGCCTCCGTATATGTGGGTTTCATGTTGCTATGTGTGGGTGTTGATGGTGTGTGTTTTGTGGGGCTATGTGTTGCTTGAGGTGTAGGCCAGATGTTTACCTCCTCCTCCTCTTGACTGTCTAACGCAGTCTTGGCTGGAGAAAGCTTTGCTTCCAGTTTGGCTATGTAATTGCATCTCTCGCAGGTTGTAGTGTTTGGTGGTAGGAGGAGATGGTTGTCTGTGTACCTGAGGCAATTGCTACATTGCCCCAGTATGCCCAGATTCACCAGGTGGACAGGAGAAAACACCAGAAGCTGACCCTTGGACATGCCTAGTTAGGTGCTATTTAGTAAAGTACAAGAGCTGTTTTCCCTTACCTTGGCAAGGTACTTTGCAGCTTTAGGTTTCTTAGTGCCTATGGTTGTGTGCTCTTTAGAATTTAGAATGTATCTTTAGTTTTGCATAAATCATTCAGCATTGTTAAAGTAGGGGGCATTCTGATTAACAGCTTCTAAATTAAGGTTGTTTTTAAATAGTATGGTAATGCCACCTTTTCTTCTACCCTTTCTATCAGCTTTGAGAATGTTATATCCAGGTGCTAGAATTTCATCATCTTTAGTTTCTAGTTTAAGTCAGGTCCTCAGTTATTACAACAATGTCTGGTGTATAGAGAATGAGAGAGAGCTTGGCATGTAGGTCTTAGATTTTATTTGAAATGCTTTTAATGTTTATATTGATTAGTAGTATGTCCAAATCAACATAAAGGGTTTCATGGTATGCTTTCTTCAGTTAGAGACAACCAGCAAAGAGTAAGTTTTAAAAGATGGAGCTGTGCCTAACAGTTTTTAGTTTATGGAGTAATTTAAGTGAAAGAGCCAGAGTAAAGATTGTACACTCCTCTAAATACACTTAAACAGTTCAAACACTTAACATATGGAACAATAAGCATACAATTGTAACAATAAAAGTTAAGTATAGCAGTATAGTGGATGCATCTAAGGTTACAGTGTTAACAACAGCAATAAATATAGTGTAGCAGCAATTCAGTGAGTCCCAATGATCATTCTTTTCATCAATACATTAGTAATCTAAGCAATTCATAAATAACATGGACCTTTGAATGGCTATTTGTTAAAAAAAAGATAAACCAATGGAGTATAACACATGCACTGACACATTTCTTAAAAACTATGTTAACATTTGAGCTCCTATATAGCTGAGTTCTTCTAAAAGACTACTAAGCTTCTAATAATCATGGCAATTCAAAAGGCAGTTATCACAAAATTGCCAGTAGAAATGTATTACCACCCAAACTAGTAAACGCATTAACAAATTTAGCCAAGTATTTCTATAGAATTCACAACACGTGCAGAAGCTAAAACCAGTCTGGGATGCACTAGGATCACAAATTAGTCAAACATTGCAAACACGAACAATTAATTTATATTTACGTATCATTAAACCAATACATATCATGACAATGGATTAATATTTGATACTTACAATGGCTGGCACACCTCACATGGAAAGGAAGGAGAATTTTTGGACAGTCTTTACTTGAAAATGGTACTATTAATGTTTTGTTTGGGTACAGCATCAGTTAAAGGGGTCACTTCCAAAGAAACTCGGATATTTATGCGGAATTGTTGGTGATGCACCAAGATTTATTAATAGGGGAACATTTTCTGTCAAGAATATTGTTCAGATACAAAAATCAAGAAGATCAAGATGGGAAGATAGTGGAACAGGTAAACAGCTTCAAGTATCTGGGAGGGGTGGTTGAGGAGATAGGTAGTCTGAATGAAGAGGTCAAAGCTAGAATCAGAGGGGCTGCAGCCAACTGGCATAGAGTATCAGGTGTAGTCTATGACAGAAGAATGCCAAAGAAGCTGAAAAGTAAGGTATACAAGACAGTGGTGTGACCAGTACTACTGTATGGTACAGAAACCTGGGCAGTAAAGGCAGAACAGTTGAAGAAGCTAGAGGTGATGGAAATGAAGTGCCTGAGAAAGGTGGTAGGATGCCCACTGCGGGACAGGCGAAGAAATGAGGACATAAGAGCAGAAGCCAAAGTAGCTCCAATTGCAGAAAAGATCAAAGAGAACAGATTACGATGGTATGAGCACATGTGTAGAAAAGCAGAAGACAATCTGGTGACGGAGATTTGGGACAGACAGGAAGAAGGTAAGAGGAAGCGAGGGCATCCAGCAAAGAGATGGATGGATTGTGTGAAAGAAGATCTGCGAGGTCAGGAATGAGTGTTGAAGAAGGCAGGAGAGTGGCACTGAATCGAGAGAGTTGGCGACAGTTAACACGATACCCCCACCCCATGTAAATGGGAAAAAGGCGGATGATGATGATGATACAAAAATCAGTAGTTTCATCTGAAAAATATTTAAAAGGGACCTATGCTTGTAATGGGTGCAAGAAATGAAGATTTTTAGCAAATGTACCCTCATTTTTTTGTCCAAACACAAGGAGGGCATATCAGGCCCCTGGGTACTTTGATTGTGAATCAGTAAATTTGATTTATGCACCATCTGGTATGGTATGCAAAGCATTTTATGTAGGGTGCCCCAAAAGTACTTTGGAGCAGAGAATTTATGAACATAATTATGCTACAGAGAAACATACTGAAAAAATGTTTTGTATAGACATTCAGTGAAATGTCAGAATTATAAAAACTCATGTTTATGTTTTAGAGGGTACCTTACAAGATCCTAGGGTGTCCTTCTTTGAAAATGAACTTAACCTATGGGAGTATCATTAGTAGATTTTAATGAATGCAACAGTGTGTCCATTTTTTAAATGTATACGTTTATATTTGTATTTGCCTGTATGTATAAGTATTCACATGGAGCTTTTCTTTCCCAGTTAACAAACTGCAAATAAATAAATAAAAATAAATGCCTAAATGACCATTTGAATTTTAAAGTGATGTTTCAAAAGAGGAGGTTGGGGCATTAATTGGTGTCTAATTGGTTGAGTACAGGGGTGTATTTTATTTTAACATCATACAGAGAGGAGATCTGATTGTATTAGTTTTCTATGTGCTCTATGTAATTCTATGTCATTTGCAGTGGATAAACTATTTCTTTGAAGGTGGTTTTCCAATTTGAAGTGTTTGCTTTGTAATCAATGCCCCCCCCCCCCCAGGAACCTATTTTTAAATGTTTTTGATCTGTCTATATAATTTTGGGTAGTATATGATTGATGTATACTGGTGTTTTTTTAAAAGTGTATATGAGGCTTAGGTATGCTTCTTTGTTCCAGTACAAAAGTTGTAATTTTCTTCCCTTATATGTATAACAATGAGTTTTACCACCAAATATAAACTGTATGTTTTTGTGGGGTTATGAATATATTTTTGAAAGCACATTATTTACTGAATAACAGGAGTAAACATTTGAAATCCTTCTACTAGTATTACATAGTAACAAGTTTAACCTAGTTGATTTTTTTATGCAAGTTATTGGATAGTGTCCCTGAGATTAAATATTTGAATACTGTTACATCAAGAAAAAATTATATTACCTTGGCTAGTTGTGAAATGCAGGAATATTGTCAAACCATTGATGTAATCATAAAAATCATGTAAAGTTACCTCACCTTTCCATGTGATGAAAATCTCATCAATAAATCATAAGTAGCACTTCATGTCATCCATGATGGTTCCTGGGCGGCAAAAGCCAGGGTACCTTTTTGGCTGGGCTTGTATAGGCCTCAGGGCCAATAGCCTAGTACCTACCTATGAGCTTGTAATTGTAAAGCCACTCATTTTCCCATTTCCCCAGAGCAGTGTTCACAAGGCTACCCCCATGACCACTGGAATACTATCCAATAATATTCCAGAAACCAACAAGGGTAAACTTATTACTACACAATACCAGCATGCACTCCCAGATTACTAAACCAAATGCAATTAAATTACAGGGTATGCAACTAGCATGAGCTACTAAGGAATTGGGTGATTTTATTTGAAACCTTGACAGTTAAAAAAAAAGAGTTTCTGGCAAGAGGCTATAGGAAAAGGATTTTTTTCTGTCATACTTGACCCCATCAGGTACATGAAAGAAAGAAGTGATACCACATCTTAGACCTGGTTGTTAGGGCACATGTGGAATATGGGAACTCTTACACAGGCCCCAGAGCAGAGGCCTGGAAGAGAAGCATGGTGCTCATTTGCACTAAGAAGTGTAAAGAAATAAGAAAAACAATTGCAACCAAGTGAGTTATAATTTTGGATGACAAGCAAATACGGAACTTTCTTAGACCTAGGCTAAATTTCATTTAACAAAAAAAGTGCATTACAGACTACCTTGAGAGCAAAACAGAAGAAACGGGGAACATTCTTAGACCTAGGCTGCATTTCATTTAGCAAAGTAAAAAGAGAGCATTACAGACCACCTTATAGGGTCATAGGTTCATAAGTTCATAGATTGGTACTAAACTATCAGTCCTAGGTCCTATACAAGCCTAGCCAAACAATTCCCCGGATATTCCTTCCCACGATATTTACTTTCCTGGATCTCTGTCTAGCAGGGCAACTGACATGATCCCCAGGGTGAATTTCCTATCTTCCATCCAATTGTCAAGGTTCCTTTTGAAAATGGCCAAGGAGGCACTCTTCTTGACATGTATGGGCAGTCTATTCCAGAGTATGGGGAGTCTCTGGGTCAGGAACCTATCCCTCCAGCATGTTTTGTTCATTGTGATGGCAAGGTTTAGATCCCTGGAGTGTGTGGCTCTGAGGGATTGGAATTTCGTTAAGTGGAGCATGTCTAACAGCTCAGAGTTTGACATTGCCTTGTATGTTAAGCAGAGATCGCCTCTGAGTAGATGATATGCCACAGAGTATAGCCGGAGTTTTTTAGACAGTCAGCATAGGGCATCTGCTTTAGGCCTATGATTTTTTTAGTGCTTGAGAGCAAACTAGAAGAAAATGCATGAATGGTAAAAGGAACCTAAAAGTTGATTGCAGATATTGCAAGCTTTTGAAGAAATTTGTCAGCACAACTGATGAGACTGCAACACTGAATGTGTGGTCTATGGTACTCAGGGTGAAAGATGCAAATGTTTTCTACACAGGAAAGACCCAATAAGCTTACAATTGAAATTGCACATCACTTATCAGATATTAAGCTCAAAGTCAGTAAACCTCCACTTAGTCAAACACTTTATGGAATTCCCATATCACAACAGCTTTACGTTTTGGATCCTGGCTATATTAGATGTAGGGACACTCCAAGGCCATAAAAGCACTCTGTTGGAAAAAAGGAAACTTGAGTGGCAAGTGAGACTTAATTCTTATAATACACAAGGCATAAACTTCAGTGCTAAATAAAAAGTGCATTGGCACTCAGAAAACTTAATCATACACTTTACTACTAGGAGGATTTCTGCTAGAGACAAATATTCCATGTCTCTGGACTTGCAAAATCTCTATAGTTTGACTTAAATTTCCAGTCAAAACCTGTAAGAATGTTGCAGTCATGGCTGTTCATTTTTCTCCAAATGCTTATATATTTTTGTTTTTATTTTTTATTTTTATTTTGGATTGATATTTGATGGATCTGAAGAAGCATTTTTTGTGAAAGTACTGGTGAAAAGAAGTAAGATGTGAGATTTTAAACATTAAATGTCTAACTATCACTTTATCATATGGCCCAAAATTTGACTTTTTAAGGACACATGGAGCAAGTGTTTTAGTGAATGTGTAATCACATGTTCTTTATAAGCACCGAAAAAGATGGATATTTTATTGATAACTGGATTAATTACTGTAAACAGAAAATTGATTTCTGCTTAAAAGATGTTCCTCAATTTCCTTGCATTGTATTAAAGTGGTAATGGCACTTTTGACTAATATTAGACTGGTAAGGGTACATTGTTAAAGCAAGACAACTAAATGTATTTGTCTGTACTTGCAGCTATGTTAAATAGGGTATTTTTAGGACCCTATAAGGAGTTTAATCCCACTATATATTTTCCACCAACCACTGTTGACTATGCTAATTATGAGGTTCTCGGGACCCTATCAGTAGTTTAATCCCACTACACATTTTCCACCAACAACAAATAACTGCTGCTTTTACCAAAAGGACCCTCCCATGGGCTGTATGTGTATAAAGGGGAGAATTATATTTAGTTAATTTGTACCACTGTGGATTTGATAAAATCATATTTTGACAGAAGCACTAATTTATCAAATAATAAAAGTATTTTGAAACCTTAGGAAGCACACTTTATTCCTCCTGGAAAGAAGGCTTGGTACATAGAGGAACTACCTAAAATCTGGATTATGTTACATCGGTCAGCACAACAATAAAACCGAGTCTATCTCTATAATTTGTTTTATATTTTGACTGTTGGTCCTGAGTCTCATTTAGGAGTGTCAAGTAGGAAGGTCGAACTTGTTAAACTTTTGAGTAGTTCTTTGATTTATTATGATGTCCTACTTTGGAGATCTGAAAATGTGGTAACCCCATCTACATGCTTATAAAAACTGGAACAGTTTCTACTGTGCCACTACTGCTCTGAATGCACCTTTTTTCCTATAAAAATATGATTTCTGAGATACATAAATTTCAGCAAAGGGAGAAATGGGAGGATGAAACAGTCATATAGTATGGGGTTTTCATGTCTGAAATATTGTCAATGTCTGCCTTTGGTGCTAAGTAAGATGTGATCCTGAGAGACCAACTGGTTGAAATGGCCTATGGTCACCAAATTCATGTATGCCTGCTAAATGAGCCCAATCTGTACTTAGAGAAAGCAGCACCAGCCATACAGGGAGGTGCTTAGACCTCAGATCTTATCAATGTACTTCAAGCAGCTATCTTGCTAACTGACTATATTGTTTTGTTTTAAAAAAAATATGTAATATCAGTGGAAGACTTGCACATCGACTTAAAGGCTACCATTCTTCACAGAAAGCTAATGCTAGAGTGAGAGACTAAAATTCAAAGCTTACTGTTTTGTATATAACAAATACCATTATTGCACCAGATAGAATTTTGTGTACTGTTGATACAAGTACTATATCAGGCACCTAACACATTGGACTACTTATGGATACTTGGTATTTTGTGTTATTGCTACCTGATGATTTGTATGCATCTAATTTTCTTATATGCCATTGTACCACACACAGATGTTGTTGCTTATGCTAAACATGACCTACCTGTACCTGTGAATATGGCAAAATATTCACAGTATAAAGAATATTCATTGTCATCTGTGTTTTACATAAACTGGTAGTCCTTTACCTGGCATGGACCATGCCATGTCATGTCAGTCTGTCTATGTATTTGTAGGAATAAAGTCCTTTCACCTAAACAAACTTTACTACATGTATGTAACTCTTAGCCTCTATTTGGCTGCGCCAAAACTTGTGTACATAAAGTGAAAATATTTCAAAATGTGCTGTCAGTTTAACAGCTCTTTGCCATCTACCCGTTCCAGTGAGATTTGCAGCATCTGCTGAATTAATGTGCTGCAGGTTGGAAACATACTCATGAAAGTGGATGAGTGACCATGGGTATAAACAACTGTGTTACCCCACAAAAAAATTGAGTGATATCAGAAAGTTTTTAGACTTAAAAACATGACAGGGCAATTGTAATTAACAGTTGCACTTCTCCACACGTTTATAGGTTCATAGGTAAGTACTGAGTTAGATGCCCTTGGGGGACATTTGAAGCCTATCCAATTTCTATTTTTGTGCTAGAAATAGCCTATCCTGTTTGGTTATATATTGACCTTACCCATGGCCAATAATTATATATTACCTCTAATGAGAATAACTGGGATGAAACCATAGACAATTTGAGGGACACATGCATGGGATAAAGCATTTAGGAGTTGTCCCTGTCCATTAGTAGTTCAGGAGGCAGTCCTATGAGGAGTTGTCCCTGTCCATTAGTAGTTCACGAGGCAGTCCTATGATAAATTTTCTGTTTCTTCTCCATAGATCTATGTTGCAGTTGAATATGGACAGGGATGAACTTTGATTTATGTGGATGGGGAGTCTGTTGTAGAGCAATGGCATTCTCTGCAAGATATAACTTTCCTTCCAAACAGTTCTGTTGATGTTGCAAGAGGTTTAGATCCCTAGACCAAGGATTTCTGATGCATTTTACTAGCTGATATCATTAATGGGTCAGAGGATGCCTTATATGCCAGATCCAGGCCACATCTTAGCAGTCTGGAGGATACAGAGTATAGTGACAGGGCTTTGAGTTGGTCCATGTAGAACATGTTGTTTTGGCCTTGTATCCTTTTACTAAGGTATCTCTGTGGGCATTCCAGTTGGTGCATGAGTCTAGACAGATGCATGACAAAGGGGGCATTATGTTCAATGACTGGCCTAATACAGGCTGAATAAAGGGGGGCAATGACATCCCTAGATGTAGACACAATCCCTTTATTTATAAACTGTGCAAAATAGGACTTTCTTACAACAATGGATACATGTTAGTCAAATGTTATGTCACTGTCCACATAAGTTCACAATTCCAGAACAACTGGGTCAGCTCTTAGGGGTGTATTGTCAATGTAGTCATCTGCAAACTTAGTCACCCAGAGCCCTGGAACGTTTCATAAAAGTAGATGCCAAATAGGAAAGGTCCCAGCACAGAACCCTGGGTGACTACACTGGTGACTGGCCTCTTTGTGGAGGTAGCTTTGCCTATTTTGATTATCTACATCCTGTCTGTGAGCCAGTTGGTAATCCAGAGGGTGACATAGGGGTTTATTCACAGCTTATTCAGCTTTTCTACTATGCTTGACTGGAAAATTGTGTCAAAAGCTTTGGCCAGGTTGAGATACGTGATTTATACCATTTTGCCTTCATCCATTGCTTTGGTGACCTTTTCAAAGAAATCCGCCATTTTGAGTAAGCATGACCTGCCCTTGATGAGTCCAAACTGAGATAGATCCAGTGTTTGGAGGTTCCCTGTGTCCTGATTGATTAATTCCATGATAAGTCTTTCCATGGCTTTACATATGAGACTAGTCAGACTTATGGGTCTCTAACTGCCTGGGTCTGCAGAGGGTCTCCCTTATGCAAAGGAATGACTGTAGCTATTCTCCATTTGCTTGATACAAAACTTTATGGAGACTGAGCTTGAACAGTGCTGTTAGGAGTCTGGCTAAATTGTGTTTCATACTACTTAAGATGTGTCCAGGGATAATGTCAGGACCCATTGATGCAGTATTTTTAGCATTTGATAGCACTTTTAGGACTTGGTCTTGTGTTATAACTGGAGGTGAGCCAGTTTCATGTATATCTAGAGGGTCAGTTGGAGGGGGTGAGGGGTAAAGTTAGAGTTAAATTTATCGACAAGTAGATTCACTATATCTTCAGCCTCAGTGTAAGTAACATCATTCACAGTCAGGTCAGTGCATTGCTGCATTGTGTTTTTGAGATTTTGAAAATAACTAAAAATGTCTTGTGATTGTCTTTGGCTTGGGTAGCTATTTTAGCCTCACACTTGGCTTTGTGGATTTTATTAAGCTCCTGAGTTGTTTGTTTTATTTCAATGGCAAGGGCGCTAACATTTTGGGAATTACTCTTCTTACTTTTGTTCAATATTCTTTTCCTTTTATTATAAAGCTTGTTGATGTTATGGTTAGACCATGTGGGTTTGTTTCTGGGATTTGCCCTGTACTTATTTCTGTGGCTACAGCTGCATCTATGCAGCTGTTTACATGCTAGTATAGTCTGACCTTGACCTTCCTTACCGTATCATCATCTTCCTTCTCATGAGGATGGCAGGTCATTAACTTAACTTATAACCCTTGAGGGACTATTTAGGCACAAGCGAGTGTATTACAGACTAGCATCTGTACTCTCAGCCTTTTAGAAATTGAAGACTACTATTCTTAAAGGTCTTTTTGGTGTGCAGTATTATGTGAATGATATCAAAGTATATAGTCTCTCTGCTTGTGAACACAATACTCACTAAAAATCCATATTTAGAAAGCACTGGATACAGGAGAGTTCTACTAAGAGATGTTTAAGTTTTTGTGCACATCATTTGCAAAGATGGTTAGCTGCCCTGTGGTACTCACAATAAAACCATACAAAATTCTCCAAATTCTTTAGATGTCATGGCTTTGAGGTCAGTTTTGGGTTTGCTTGGTGTGCAGCATTCATTCCTATGTCCTTCACAGTTGTAGGGCCAATAAGGAATGTATTGAATCAATTTTCTCTTTCAGATAAACATAAAGGTACAGCACATTTTTCTGAAGTCAGGAAACTCTTCATAGAAGGCTTGGTTCTGATGCTGTTTGGCCTTACACTTCCTGCCATTGCGTTGAAACGTACTTCAGAATATGGCACTGGAAGTATTCTGACCCAGTTCCATCTAGATAATGCTGAGCAGACCATAGGTTTTGATTCACACACATTAATGGCTACTGAACAGAGGCACTCAACTGTTGAGAAAGTGCCCCTTGCATATCACTGGACCAATGAAAGAAGAGGGAATACCTGTTTGGTACAAAATTTACACTTGAGGACTGTTTCCTTAGCCTTAACTATACTCTTAGCAACCATAAACATGAAACATACTGGTCTTGGAATGACACGATTGTCTGCCAGACTTTTCTGCTTTATTATTATGCTGTGTACGGTATGTTGTGTGCAGTTATACATTTGACTGTTTCTCTCAGCTCTTACTATCTTACAAAGACACCAGCAATTTGGGTACAGAACATGAGATGGTGTCTGCTATCTTCACATGGGGAGCAGTATACCTTCGTTTGATTTTCAGCTGTTTTCTCTTCCGGTCCTGAGTGAAGTAAATTACACATCTACCTTGGAAATTGTTGGTGCAACACAAAAAGACATACTTGCTGATAAAGGCCCATATTTCTGGTTAGAAATAATTTTACTGTTATACGATATTTTTAATCTGATTGGTATTTTAGTATATCATTTGACTTTTCTTGAAAATAGTCCAGTAGGATCGATGCTTACCCTGGTAAAAAATATATATATAACTACTTAACTAAATACATTAAGGAATACACATGCTTAATACAAACTTTGCATGATTTTTATGTGTTAAGAGGAAATCAGAGACCCATGATACCAGTTACTTTAAACTAATGCATGATTAGTCTATCTCATGAAGCCCATCAGATTATGTGAATCATATAGTCTAGAATGCATTCCATTGGTAAATGAAGAATTAATTCTTTAATATAGTCTGCACATGGTAAGCTGGACAAACTTGCACCAGCTCCTGTGATTTGTGTATCATACACTGATGGACCTTTGCACCAAATGTTCATCACTGGTCCTTTTGAAACTGAATCTACTGATTCCAAGTTTGTTATTAAACTACTGGATTATTACTTCAAATGTCCAGGTTAGTTTTCCACCACAAATACATGTGGCTACTATTTTCACTTTTATGAAGTCTTAATTCAGCCAGAAAGGAGAATTTACTGGAAAATGTATCTTTCAAATGGACCTCATTTTCTCTCTTTTTTTATACATTCAGACCCATTTCTTAAAAAAGAGATACTTAAAACATGCTCATAGATCTGAATACTACCTAATAGCAAATGGTATTATAGCAAGATGGAATAGATGTTTGCAAGAGGTGATACTTAGGCAGAGAGACAGAGTGTATTGGATATAACGTATCACTAAGGCCCTACAAAAACATAAGACTACTCTTTATGCAGCCACAGGAATTTCCCCTTTCCAAGTAAAGCTCAGAAGGAAAGTGAACACAAACTTAATGGCTAGGAATGTAAAAGTAAAGGGCCAAGCAAAATAAAGAAATACAGGAATATATATGGTTGCCAAAACTAATGCTACAATCCCAAATTTCAATGTAGGTGTTTTAGTTCAGGTAAAGAAGCTTACTCTTGTAAAGAAAGGACAGTCAGAATACACTAAAGTTATCCAAATTATGAAAAGAAAGAGATTAACAATTATCAACTGACCAATAGATTTACCTCTAATCATTTATTTATAAATACTGCTCTGTTGACAATGCAGAAATATTGTTCACTCAACTGAACCTCAACTTCAAAAAATTAATAAACATAATTGGATGCTATATACCCCCCTCCGACAACAATATATCCACTCTAGAAAACCTATTCCATTGGTCGTGTTTAGCTCTCCAAAATTAAATCATCATTCTGGGAGATTTTAATATTGATTAGCTATCCTGTAACTCTCCCACCCCAACAAATCACATTAACCTCCATGGCTTTACCCAAGCCATCCAAACACCAACAAGGCAACTAACAGGGAATCAGTCCTTGACCGGATTCTAACTAATAAACCAGGCCAGCCCTCTCTTGCAAGATGCCTTCCTGATGGTCTAAGTGACCATCTGCCAACCTTCTTTTTATGACAACATAATCATAATCCCAAAGGCACTATCTACCAGTGCATTAGAAGTAAAAAAAACTTTAACCCCATCAGTTTCACCATAGAACTAAAATATTGCAACTGGGCACCCCTGAAATACCAATAATTAAATGAGGCAGTTACTTACTTTAATACCACCATTTTAAATGTATTAAATCTTCATGCCCCTCCCAGAACCATAAGAACCAGATCCAATCCCACTCCATGGCTTACTAAAGAAACCAAATTCCTCCTCAAAGCCAGAGATAAAGCATGGGATCACTGGAATACTGTTAAGTCCCCAGCTGCAAAACAAAAATATCAGGAGCTTAGGAATAAAGCTAAGAAACTAGTAAAACTTGACAAGATTAATTACTACTCCAGCCTTCAAATCAAGCACCAAAATAACCCTCAAAAATGTTGGGCAGCCATTAACAAATTACTACTATCACACAAAACTGGTACTCCCTCTCCCGCCCTAGTTAATAACTCAGACAGCATTACCACTCAGTTTCACAAATTCTTTACTGAGACAATACTGACCCTAGCCCACCAACAGAAAAATCAGCACACACCCCCATCCTCTAAAGCCATCACTACTCACAGAAAGAATAGCTACTTCCAATTCCAGCCTGTCTCTATAGATAGGATAAAAATAATTACCTCAAAAGACTAAAGCCCATTACTCTGGCTGCTGACAAATTACCAGGGGAATTCCTAAAAACTGCTGCTGACGCAGTGGCCTACCCTATAGCCATACTAATTAATAGATCCCTTTCAGATGCCATAGTCCACAGAATTTGGAAAATATCTGACATAGTCCCGC
Organism: Protopterus annectens; assembly: GCF_019279795.1. Classification (NCBI taxonomy): domain Eukaryota; kingdom Metazoa; phylum Chordata; order Ceratodontiformes; family Protopteridae; genus Protopterus; species Protopterus annectens. The sequence goes on from NC_056735.1 coordinate 782,815,769, forward strand.
TGCATTAAGGAGGTAACCACACAGAACTGACAAACTACCGACCTATAGCAATTGTATCCCCTCTAGCAAAAATCCTTGAAAAGTGCATACACTTCCAAATGATACACTACTTGCACACACACAAACACTCAGCATGGCTTCCAGCCCTTACATAGTACCACCACTGCCCTTTTGTCCTTCTCCAGTACAGCAAACTCTCATAGAAACAATGGTCAATTTGTTTCTGCCACCTTTTCAACCTCTCAAAAGCCTTTGACATGGTTAGACATGACATTCTTATCAAAGAGCTATCCAAATTAACACTCTCTCAACCCTCCATAGCCTTGTTACAAAGCTATCTAGCCAGCCATCAGCAAGCTGTTTTGTGGAAACAAGAACTCTCCCCCCTTCTTCCAGTCACTCTTGGTGTTCCCCAGAGTTCCATCTAGGCCCGCTGCTGTTCACCATCTATACCGATAAGCTCCATTCTTCCACTCCCAAGGAATCTATCATCCAATATGCAGATGATTCAGTGTTAATTTGTGCAGCTTCCTCACTACAGGAACTTCACACATTAACTCAAGAATCTTTCTTCTTTATTGAAACATGACTATCCAATATCCAACTTATTCTAAACCCTGCTAAAACAAAACTTCTGCTCTATAAACCTAGTAGGTCCACCTCATCAACTACCACCTTTAATATCATGTCCAGTAACAAAACTACTATCTCTCCCACACAGCACACCAAACTCCTAGGCATTGAGATTGATAACAATCTAAGATCTGATATTCATATTTCCCAAACCATCAAGAAAGTTCACAAAAAACTAGGTACCCTCTATAGAAACAGACAATTCCTTATCCAACAAACAAAAGCTACCATAGCCCACACACACCTTATTTCTACCCTACTCTATGCCTCACCTATTTTTACCAACCTTAGAAAAGCAGACCTAGCTAAGCTTGACTCCTGTTACAACAAAATTGCTAGATTTGCCTCTGACTCCCCATTTAGATCTCACCACTGCTCATCCTTGAAGCTGCTTAATTGGCTGGAACTTCCTCAACTCTTGCATTATAGTGAACTCTCTCTGGCCTGTAAAATTCTGTATCAAGCAGAAAAAAACACTGCATTACAAAACCTACTTCACCTCTACACCAATAACAGGACTCTTTGCTCCAGTACCAAAGTTATTCTCACAGTAACTAAGTCTAATAATACAGCAGGGGACTCCCTCTTCTCTAATTAGGTATCTAAAATCCAGAACACTCTACCCAGTCACATACCTACTATCGCTTCCTTCACATAGTTTAAAAAAATCATTAAAAAATGCATCTCATTAATAACTGGCTATGCTCTTGCACTACACCAGGTTAGACCCTCCGCTGTGTTAGACCTCCACCATTCTTTTCACACCCGTCAAGATGTATGGACAGGTCTAGGTTCTAAGATTAAATATAAACATACAATATAATAAAAATGTATTTATGTTCTGATTTAGACAATAATCTTTATGAAGCTGATGTTTTACACGTCTCTCCAACAATGAAGTTGATTTTTTTAGACTAAAAAAATCTAGTATTATTGTATTATTATTCTGTTTTACTAAATGTGTCCACTATGTCTGTTCATACTAGTTAATTTAGAACTCACTGCATTTTGAATGTAATTTTTCTTTGCAAACTTTGTGTTATTCTATATCGCATGTTATTGTTGTGTTTGGAGCTTTTCTCCCTGGGCCTCCACTGAAAATGGACCTGTGTCCAGTGGTTACAATTGTTGACCAGGGAAGTCCAGCTGGGCACAAAGACCTCTTTTCAATGGAGGTCCAGTTAGCAAAGCTCCAACACATGAAATGCAATCAAAATCTTATCACAAATGTCAGGCAGACCACAATTAAAATACATTTTACAATGTCAAAATAGATAAGATAGTCACTACATGTGCAGTAGCAAGGTGTTATATACTGATTATACAGATCTAGTTAAAGAAATAACTGCAGTAAGGTAGATGTCACAATACAAAGCACTGAGTTAGTTACAAAGGGTGGGTAACTAAAGGTTGATATAATTTGGATGTAAATTAAATGAGTGGTATAGAGTTAACAGAGGCATAGGTAGAAGGTGAGGTGCGAGAAGATAGAATGATAGCCGGTAATACAGAAAAGGAATGCAGTGGTATAATAGAAGAGGAAGAGGAAACCAGAGATGTTTCCCTTATCCTGGAGATGTACAGCTACGGAACTAGGATGTAAAGAGGTACTTGTTAGATGTGTTTTGAATTCTTGTTGGTTTTCAAGACGCATGAGAGCATGTTGGAGGGCATTCCAGAGGGCATCTTCAGTATTTGTGTATAAGGAGGCTCCCAATGCATTTTGAGCTTTAATAACAGAGAAGAGAAATTTGTATTTAGACTGAAGAGCTTTGGTAGGTGGTACTGTTGAAGTATGCCTTTTAGTGCTGGATGCTTATCAGGGTAGTATATTAGAGTATGAGCTAGTAGTAACTGACCATAGTGGATGTGATATGGGAGCTCAGTCCAATCTAGTTGTTTAAGGACAGAACAGTGATGAGGTCTAATGGGGTGACTTGCAACAAAGTGAACTATTATGTTGTAGCACTGTTCCAGCTTTGTTTGTGTGGACATTTATAGGTTAGCAGGAGATAGGGTTAAGCTATGGTTTCTCTGGTTCTGTCTGTTAGGTAGGGTTTGTTCTATATAAAAGGCCAAGCTGTCAGTGTTTTTTTTAATAACAGTTTGGAAGTATAGGTCAAATTTCAAGTTGTCGCAAATGGTGACTCCTAACAGTTTGGTGTCAGTGACCTGTTCAATCTGTTTTGTTTTTTCTTTGTTGTTTTTTTCAGATTCGGATATATTGCCCACATAGCTTACCCAGATTGTGCAGAAGTACCATGACACAGCTTCAATGCCTGACAATGTAGTGAACAATAGACCTTTAACTGAATGTATTCAAAGATCACCTGCCTAGTTTATAGGCACTTTAAATCCTAGTAGCAGTAGTAGCCAAAGGTGGACTGTTAAGAAGTAAAGCTATATAGTTCAGTTCTTCACTAAGCTATATCATTTGCTGCTATTATTTTGTAGCTACTCTCAGGTATGTTGTACAATAAGTAATTAAAAGTAATTTCCATATCACGTTTAAAAAAGATCATGCTAGCTGTTGTTAATTTTAATAGATGTGATTCTGTATGGAGGAGAGAAATGTTTGCATTCTACATATGGTCATCTCTACCTGAAATATATACATTTTGGGGACATAATATGTTTGTGAGTTGTTCATTATGTTTCTAATACAGTGAAGTCGTGGAAAAATTAGCTTCAGTTTGATTTATTTAAGTTCCTGAGCTGCACTCAAAATAGTCACACATTTAATGACATCTACTGCAGAGTGCAAAGGAACACATACATATATTTGTGTATAGATTATTATCCACAGTAGTTGAATTAGTCTCAGAAAGGAACATATACATATATCTTTGTTTGGATTATTATCCACAGTAGTTGAATTGTTCTCAGAAAGGAATATATATATATATATATATATATATATATATATATATATATATATATATATATATATATATATAAATTTGTGTATAGATTATTATCCACAGTAGTTGAATTAGTCTCAGTGAACTGTGTTTTGATGAGTCATGTTTCTTTAAACTTGGAAACATCTACATTACTATTTCAGAGTGACAGCCATTGAAGGACCCCAGTATAGACATTTTAGTATGCAGATGTTTATGTGGACATTGTAATCACATTTGCCATATCATTTAGCCAAGGTACTGCACAGCTGTCATAAAAAAATATATATAGTGGCACATCTGCATCTGATCATCAGCCTTATATGTGGACTAAACAGCTGCTAAGTATGTCATTGTGCTACAGACTATTTTATTTATTTTATTTATTTCAGTTTGATGACCGGGGAAGTCCACTGGGCCAAGAAGAGCCCATTTCAGTGGAAGCCCAGGGAGAAAAGCTCCCTTAATAATAACAAATCCATTAACAATAATAAACATGCATATCAAGCAAACATATAACACGTGCTGAGAGTACAATTAACAAATATGAAGAAATAAACATTTGTATATAGAGTATCTGTAGTAATAGCAGATATACATTCTGTAAGCAGAGTAAACCTTAATAAAACATTTACAGAGGTAGGATTTCTGCATTAACAAAATGATAAGCATGCAGAAAGAATACTAGTGATGCTTATCAGGTATAGGATATAGTCCATGCTGAGCGTATAATTAAGTACATATGAAGAGATGGTTTTGGTTACAGATTGGTTGTAGTGACAATAAGCAATTAACCACATAAGGAAATAATTCTAGCAGACAGGGTATTCCTTTATTGAATCATTTCCAGACATAAGAATATCAATATTTACATAGATTTAGATTGCAGATAATAAAATTAGGGAAGAAAAGCACTCCGGCAGTAATTGTAGAGTTATGTATGTTAGGAGAATGGTAGGATGGAGGTAATAAGCAAAATTGAGGCATTGTATGTGGGTGTCAATAGGGAGAGGCTGTTTCCACAGGAAAAAGTTAACTGAGGAGGGGTTCAAGTGGGGAAAGAGCAGCGGCAAATTCATTTAGAGGATAGGTAGGGGTGTAGGAGAGATTTGAAGTTGGTGGAGTTTGGAGTATTTTGAAGGGGGGGTGAGTTCCATAGTTTGGCTAGGGAGTATAATAGCAGAAAGTGGCCTGGGGGGCCGGGAAGGTTTGTGGATTTGTAGGAGATTTTGGTTTTTAGATTGTAGTGAGAAGTTTGGAATATAGAGGGTTAAGGTGGTGGAGAGAGTGGGACAGCTGGACGGCCTGAAGATAAGTTTGTGGGCTGTGGTGAGTTTTAGAAGGTTTCGATAGTTATGTAGCTCTAGCCATTGTAGGAATTGGAGGGAGAGGCAGTGATGGGAAGAATTTTTGGAGTTTGTGGCAAATTTGCTTATTTTATTTTAGCAGGATTCCAGTTTGGATTGTTAACCATGTTGGAGGTTGGTGAACAGAGGAGCACCATATATGAGTGAGGGAGGAAGGTAGGAGGAGGCTAAGGTCTTTCTAGTGTAGGGGGTGAGGTAGCGATTATGTCAGTATAGGAGTCCCAATTTTTTATGTTTTCTTTTTATGGCAGTTTGAATATGGATGTTGAATTTTAGGTGTTCATCAATGATGACACCAAGTAACTTTGTATGAGATACAATTTCAATGGGCATGTTATTCGGGCTTAGTAGAGTCAAGGAAACATTGTCAATGGAGGCAATTCTGGAGGGAGTAAAGATCATTAGTTTAGTTTTCGTTGCATTTAGGGTGAGGTGGTTGTTGTGCATCCAATTTTCTGTTTTAGTAAAAGCTGACTGGGTTTTTAGTAGTAGGTCGGATGGGGAGTCAGCAGTGCAGATGATTGTAGAATCATCTGCATGCTGAATTAAAGAGGTGTTTGGGATGGTGTGGTGAAAGTTATTGATGACTATGTTGAAGAGTAGGGGGCCTAGAACAGATCTACAGATCTTTGGGGAGCACTGGTGGGGGTGTGTAAGAAGGCGGAGGTTGAAGATTTTCCATTTTACAGCTTGGTGTATTTTGGAGAGTTAGTTAGAGAACCAGGATAAGGTAGAGGAAGATAGGTTGAGAGAGGAGAGTTGAGATAGAAGTATGGGGTGGGAGACGGTGTCAAAAGCTTTGGACAGGTCAAGGAACATGGTAGATACTTGTCTGCCAGAGTCACAAGCACAGTTGATGCATTCAAGGAAGGACAGAAAGGCAGTGATGCTACTGTGGCCAGGATGGAAACCATGCTGAGTGGGGGCAAGGAGGTTATTGTGTGTTAGATATGACATCAGTTGACCATGAATACATTTTTCTAGAATTTTTGAGAGTGGGGAGACGATAGCAATAGGCCTGAAATTGGTGGTGTCATAGTTTTTACCTCCTTTGTGGAGTGGAATGATGAATGCATGTTTCCAGATAGAAGGGACATGGGATTCTTTGATACATCTGTTTATTAGAATGGAGATTGTCAGGGCTATGCTCTTGGCAGGTAGTTTGAGGAAGAGTAGGGTAAACTGTCTGGTGCAATACAGCAGGTTTTAGCTGGAGGAGGAGTTTTTTATTGTGCTTGTGGGGACAGGGCTGAGGTTGAAGGTGGGTGATTGTTGTGTATTGTCAGAAGGGTGAGAGAAGGGTGGAGGGGATGACTTTGGAGGGGGGGTGTGGGAAGTTGGTGGTTAATTTGTTTATACACCATGAAGAGGGAGTTAAATTATGTGGCTGTTTCTAGGTCGGTGAGGTTAGGATTAGGGCAAGGGTTATCTTTCTTACCAGGATGGAGGAGAAAGGAGATAGTATTCCAGAATTTTTGGGGGTTGGTGGAGTGCTCAGATTGGAGCTTGGTGTATTATGATTCGCAGTCTCTAGTTATTAGTTTTTTATGGTACTGCTGAGTTGTTTAAATTCTAATCGGGTATTGGGTAGTTTATTGTTATAGAACTGTTTCCACTTTTTGTCTCTTAGGAGCATGGTTTGTTTGGTTTGTTTTGATAGCCAGGGGCAGATTTTGGATTTGACCCACTTGGTTCTGAGAGGGGCATGGCTGTTGAGTAGATTCAGAAAGGTTTCATTAAAGTGGCTGATTGCATTATCAAGGTGCAGGGTTTTAAGGGGGTCCAGTCTATTTGTTTAGACAGTGAATATTTGTGCTTTGAAATTAGAGAGGTTATGGGTTTGAATGTAGTGACACTGCTTATGGAGTGAAGAAGGGTGCCGGTCAACGAAGGCTGGTAGGTGGTCACTGATAGGGTCAGGGAGGATACCTGAAGTTGAGATATGGTTAGGGTGGGATACTAACATCCAGTCAAGGATGGTGCCACAGTCTCCATTTTTGTTAGCCCTGGTTGAAGAGTTAATTATCTGGGTGAAATTAACTAATTCCCTCCAGTACAAGTCTTTTGCGTGTGTACTTTTAACTCCTAGTGGTTGTGGCTTGAGTCTTTAAAAATGAAGTTATCATTTTACAATTCCAACAAATACTCATTGACAGAGGTCAAATATCAGTACAATTGTGTTTGCCATCATGTATGCTTCAAGATAAAATATTCTGATACCTTGTATGTAGCATGGTTTTGGAATTATTAATGCAAGTATGAACAAGTAACATTTGATACCTAGAGAAGCAATAGGAGGTAACTGCAGAAATGCCTGGAGACGTCACTCGAATGTAATGAGTTAAAGAGGTTAATTGCTTGAGAAGGGGGTTGAGAGTTGATAGTGGCCCAGTTAATGTTTACATCACCTAGGGTAAAGGTTTCATTTTTTATGTTATAGGAAAAACAGGAGAGGATGTCTTCTAGTATTGGAATGTTGTTGTTGCTTGGGGGAATATCGATGGCAGCTATGCATATGGATTAGTGATTGTTGATTTTTAGGTGGGCTATGGTTAATTCTGAGTTGGCGAATTTTGGAATGAGGTTGGTAAATAGTGTTGCTGTGTAGGAAGAGGAGTAGACTATGGCTACACCACCTCCTTTCTTACTGGGTCTATCATTATGGATCATTTGGTAGCTGGGAGGTAATATATCGCTGTCTTTTATGTATGGCTTAAGCCAAGTTTCTGAGATGGCAATAATAGCAGGGTGATTATGTGAGGACCAGGCATGAAGGGTAGAGATTTTATTATGAAGGCTTTGTGCATTAATTGTGAGGAAGCGAATTAAATTGGGGGTGCCAGGATGTGAGGGAGTGGAGGCTTTGTTGGATGGGGAGGTGACGGGACCTGGGTTGGGATGGATGTCACCAGAGACAGAGAGGGAGATTTGGTGTAGTAGATGTATTATGAGATCTACAGTGGATTGAGGTTTTAAATAGGGGTAGAAAGTAGGTTTGTTTGGGTGTGGGTGGTGGGAAAGGTTGAGTGAGGGTAAGATTGTAAGGATTTTGGGCTTATAAAGTAGGGTTGTGTTGGAGGGATAGAGTTCTGTAGGTATAGAGGAGAAGGGTGGTAAAGTGTTGTGTTGGATGATGGTTATGTAGTATGAAGGTGGGGTATGAGAGGGGTGTGGGAGTTGTGTTAAGTAGGTGAGGGTGGTTAGTAATGCTAGAAGTACTGCAGAGTGTAGATGTGGTATGGAATGGGACATATTGTAGTAGGGTATGAGTCTCTGGTGGTGTACTGTGATTGATGGGAGGGGTATGTGGTGATTGGATAGTGGGAGTTGTGGGAGGAGTAAGGGTTAGATAAATGTACAGGTAGTAGGGGCAGGTGAAAATTGGGGGGCAGGGTAGGGGAACGGAGTCAGCCCAAATGGCAAACGGAGTGGGTAGAGCATCCACAACAGAAGTGAGCAGAAAAAAAGTATCAGTGAGTGCAGGTGAGGACAGGACACAGTTTCTGTGGTTACAGCTGATTGGATTGTAGTATAGGGAGTAGATAGTCAGGAATGGGTTAGTGGCACATCATTTTAATTTATTTTACTAAGTGGAGGTGTTGCCATATCTTAGAAGGGGCACTGTAAAGTTAGCAAGCAGTAAAACACCTTCAACAGGCTTTGTTACTAGACAAGGAGGGGAGTTATGGAGCTCTGCTGTCACCTAGTGGGAAAATATGGTGGTACAGGAGATTGGAAGGAGAGAGGGGTAGTCCCTGTGAGTGTGCATACTGTCAGGGAGTGCTAAAGCAAGATAAAAAATGTTTTTACACAGTAAGCAAATTGTGAATAGAAGAGCAGTAAAAACCCCACAGGATTGCATCTAATGGCAGAGACACACTTTTTTCCTGGGGAAAAATGTGGTCCAACTGATATGCTCAGTATCACTTGGGTCTTTTTGGGTTTCCTGGACAGGAGGGAGATGAGACTGTGTGGGCTGGAAAACAGCAAAAGAAAGAGATAGAGTTATTGCCTGTGAGTGAATGTAGAAAGGTGAGAGTATGGAGGGTGAGAGGGAGAGCATGGGTGAGTGCGGGTGAGTGAGAGAGGTGAGTGGGGTGGAAGGTTTAAGAGGAAAAGTGAGGAGGATGGCTGGGATAGTGCATGTGGTGGATAGCACAGAGTTAGTGAGAGTTTATAGCAGAAAAGAGAGCAGCAGTGCAGAGCAGGCAACAGTTAAACAATTGAAATACAAAATATTCGTGATTATATAGTTCATACTTTGTAGTCCTATTCCTGCACAGTGTATTCTAGCACAGAAAATGAATGGTGTTCTTGATATACAGTTCTTCTTACAAGTTTTGTTCTAATAGGTTTAACCACCGGCTGTATAGTATTGTAGACACTTGCCCATACATGCTAGGTTACTGCTGCGTGTTGTGAGTCGCTTTGAATATACCTAGCGATATACAACTATGAAAACTATTTACAGCAGCTAGCAACACACACAGCTTAAAGTAGGGCAGCAGTTTAGCACGGGAGAGATGTGAATGCAACATCTAGTGATATACACTTCAGACAAACCATATATAGCAGCTAGTGATACACACTATGTAAAGTACCCCAGCACATTTAACACAGGATAACATGCTATATGCAGTGCAAAGTTAACTAGGTGTGCTAAACTTTTACAATGCAATTTAGAGGCCAATGAGATGTACGATTCAAAACCAGTTCAGCATTCTACAAATAACACAGCTATTTACAGTTACAGTAAGATAGGCAATTAAAACGCCTTACCAGCGTGCACAATGCACATGTAACATAACTTTTACAGTGGAAATAAAGTAAGCAATAGAGTGCCTTACCAGCATGCACACTACTGTATGACACAGCTACTATAATAACACAGCTATTTACAGTTACATTAAGATAGGCAATTAAAACGCCTTACCAGCGTGCACAATGCACATGTAACATAACTTTTACAGTGGAAATAAAGTAAGCAATAGAGTGCCTTACCAGCATGCACACTACTGTATGACACAGCTACTATAATAACACAGCTATTTACAGTTACAGTTACAGTAAGACTATAATGCTGACTGTATATAATAGCATACAATCCTACCAGAAAATGTTCATACAAGGGTACAGTAGCATTGTACAACTTGGCTTTCAGAGGCAGGTTGTGGCAATAATGTCAGGATGCTGTTGTTGGCCATAAGAGGCAATGGAGCATGGCTGTGGGGATGTCATGCAGGACAGGACAAAAATGTCATGTAGACATGGACAGTGTTACTAGCTATGCAGCCCGACAGTCATACTGTGACAGTGTAGTGTATCAAAGTTAGAAATGACAGCAGTGGTAACAGAAGCAGCTCTCCTCATATGGTATGCAACTACCATAATGAAGGCTGATATGCACAATGGGTCAGAGTTGTAACACACAAATGACATGGTTGTGCTAGTTGTAAGTGACACATGCATGGGCAATCAGCAGGATGATTCAAGGTAAATGTGATGAGATGCATGCTGTACATGCCATAACACCTCCCAGCATCGTATTGGACCAACATCCCTGCTTATCAGGCACCACATGGCAGTAGATGTTCTATGGGCATGCTAAGCTGAACATGTAGAATATATGGATCCATAGAACATGTTATGTGTGCATATAGGTTAGCATGCCAGCAGTTATACAAAGGTTGTATCAAGTAGTATGTAGAAGTATTAGATATGGATGTTACAGTTATTTATATATAATTCTAATAGTGGGTAATACAATGCTGCTAGGGCATGACAAATGTGTCTATAAGATGACAGTTATCATACTCACACCTTCATCTGGAAAGTCATTCCCTTCTTCCTCTGATACAGGAGCTTGTTCTCTACAGTCTTTTCCTGAGATGAAGAAGGTAAAAAGAAAAACATACATCATGACTTAGATGTCCTATAAGGGCCTGCTTATTGCCCTGCAAACTTATAATACATCTCAGGAGTTCTCTTTCTCTCTGACCTTTTCTTCCCATTGACATAGAAGATCAAAATGACATATCTTCAAGTCATTACAGTGATGCCTGCACTCTTTGCATGATCTGTGGATGCCAGTAGGAGCAGTCAACATCCAGGGAGGGCTGTACTAAGCAACCATCGTATAATGGAGATCTTCATAAGAGTACCCCAGCAGGAATCCCTGGTAGTCTTGGTGCAGAGGTAGGTGATATCAAGTATTCGGACTCGTGCACCAACAAGAACAGATGCCCCAATTGTACCAACAACATGGTTATTCCATATGGCCAAGGGGAGAGGAAGATTAGAAACATTACTTTGAGAAACTGGTTAATTTTTAAAAGTAATTCCAATGCATTGAAGACCTTAGGTGTTGAACCTCATTTTGTGTATAAGACCAGAAAGAACTTTAAATATTCATTTCAGAATATCAATTTGCCCCACACTTTAAATATTAAGGGCACAGCAAAATGTGTGACTTGTAGACAATGTCCATACATTTTGGACAAGGGCAGTATGGTTTTAAAAGATGTAGGTTGCATAGTAAAATGACTAAAGGCAATTGTAATACCAAAGGACAGGTTTATATTGCTGTTTGTGACCAATGTGTTAGTTATTAAACAGAAAGGGGACTTAAAACTAGGATTTACGAGCATTTGTATGCAATTTCTAAAAAGAACATCAATTTCAAGCATTCTTTATAATGTCCGGGTTTTACAAAGTTTAGATTTGAAATTTTAGAATTGGTACCTTTGAATTCAAGAGGAGGGTGGTGAGAACTTTTTTTTGAACTTAATAATTAAGTTAAAATCTCACTTACTACTGGGTATTAATGACTTGGTTTCTATTTTGCCACTTTTAAAGAAGAGGGCTTTGAATTTCTAAATTATTTAACTGCATTTTTTAGCTGCATTATTTAACTGGAATTTTTATCTTACATAACTTGCTACATAATACATTTTTATATAATATGTGCTTATATATTTTTATGTATATCTAAGTTTGTATTTGATATTGTACAAAAGAAGATTTTTCTGTGTGTAAAGGTAAATGGGGAACTTTGGTCTTTAAGAAAATATAAAGCTAACAACAATATTCATTTTAATTGCCATCTTAAATTGCTTTACTTAATAGCTGATTGAGTGTTTCTTAAGTATTTAAGCAAGTGATTCTGGGTATGACATTGTTCTGAAGAAGTCCCACATTTGTGTTAGGGACAAAAGTGCTTAACCTGTATTTATTAAAGTTCTGTTTGTTGTTTTATTTGCTTGGACCCCTGTTTATTTTTTTTATGCAGAATATGTGCTTTTCTAGGAGTATGGAGCTTATGGTGTGAAACTACCAAAAAGCCAATTTTGTTCATTAACTTTTTGATATTAAAAACATCCTTTGATACCTTCCATGTCTGGGATTCCTGCAGCCCATAAGGATTATTTACATCTGCCTTATAGATTAATAGTAGCAGCACAAGGTTTGAAGACATACCCATTGGCTATTTACATGGGTCGAACTTTAAAAGATTTCTTAAAGATATTTTACATATTTTGTGAGACTGTTGGGAGTTTCTAACAAAAATAAAGTCTAAGTTTTATGATGAAAAGATTTTTTTCTAACAGTGGATGTAGTAGACCTGTTTACCAGTATACCCCATAAACGGGGTTTGGAACTTTTTTACATGGTAGTACTTGAGCTTACTGATTTAAATCATAGACTGATACAATTCTTAACAGATGCGATGGAGGCAATACTTAATAATAATTATGTATGTTATGCCTCACAGATAGACGTTGTGCGTTCGATTCTCAGTTAGAGTGTCTTCTGTGTGTCGACATGTGTGAATGGGCGTTCCTTCGTTGAAAGTTTGCATTAGGCCCACAAGCCAGCATGTAAAAAATCTACTGCCAATCATTAGCAGACCGGAGTTCTGCTGTGGCGACCCCTAACCAGGAAAAGCTGAAAGACAGTATGGTGGTGAGTATTTCAGGCAGCTGAAGGGGTGGCAATGGGCACAGTTTGTGCCCCATTATATGCCAACTTGGTGATGTACAGGTAGGAAAAAAGTTTATCCTGAACTCCATTTATAAAGATAGCTGAGAAACCTATTTAAGATTCCTGGACAATGTATTCATCATTTGGAGTCAAGGAAAAAGTAACATTCGTGACGTTATAGATTATATTAATCCAAGTACAGAATTTTTAAAATGTATATATCTTTATGGTAGCCGGGGGGTACAGTCAGGATGTTCAAATTTGCACTCACAGCTCCCAGAGTACTTCCCCCACCAAGCCACACCCACATCAACATGTTGGTGTCGGTCCACTCCCTTCCAAACTGCTCTCCAAGCCATGTCCCCTTCATGATGCTGCTCTCTGAACTCATCACTGACATCTATATGTTGGGATGTTAATCACTTTCATAAAGAAACAAGAAGGGCATTTATTTCAAAAGTGCATTTTACTTAGGTGGAAAACCATAAAATACCTTCCCATTTACACTCAGGCAGACCTCGCCTCAGTGGGAGCTGCACCACATATTATCTAAAGGAAATGAAGTCTTTCCCGAGTCAGGATGGATGTTAAGTGTTAGTTTAATATAACAATAACAGTAGCAGGTGGCAGCTTAGTCGCATATAAAGGACCCCATGGCACTTATCAAAATGAGTAGAAGAAAAGATTTATTTTAATGTCAAGAATCTCAAAAATGATGCCTGGCACTATGTTGGACAAATATAAATGATACCACATGTTCCCAGAGGATATAGCCAATCTACTAGTGGACAAATTCAGTTCAAACTTCATTCCCTTCTTCCCTCCAATATCCTCATATCACAGTCACACAAATTCACCCCATTCTTTAGATTTTGCATGATCACGTTCACAAGGCACTATCGAAGGCCAGGAACACTATGTCAATGGGATCTGGTAACATACCAGGCTGCCTACTAGTCAGCCTAAAACATGCCTTAGGTTCATAAGTTCATAGATGAGTACTAGGCTAATGGCCCCGGAGCCAATGCAAGCCTAGCCCAATAGTGTTCCATGTCATCTGGCTTTCCAGATGTTAGTTCCCTGTGCCCCTATCTAGCGGTGCGATTGAAGTGATCACTGGGGTGAATTTCCTATTTCCCATCCAGTCATCAAGATTTCTATTGAAGAGGGCCAGTGAGGTGCTCTGCTTGATGTGAATGGGGAGTTTATTTCAGAGTATTGGAAGTCTCTGGGTTAGGAATATATCCCTCCAGCAGGTTCTGTTTAATGTGGTGATAAGGTTGAGGTCTTTGGAATGAATAGCACAGAGGGATTGGGATTTTTTCAGATGAAGCATCTCTAGCAAAACTGAGTCAGACATGGCTTTGTATGTCAAGTGGAGATCGCCTCTAAGTAGTCAATATGAAATGGAGTAAAGTTTAAGTTTTTTAAGTCTATCTGCATAAGGCACGAGTTTGAGTCCTACAATCCTCTGTGAAGAACTTCTGTGGCCTTTCCAGTTGTTGGAGGTGTCTAGTGAGGTACATATCAAATGGCACATTGCACTCTATAATGGGTGGGTCTGTTGAGGGCTGAGTAGAGAGAGATAATGACTTCTTTTTTCCTGGATGAGAACCCTTTTGTGATGAGATGTGCCACGTAGAAGGACTTCCTAACTACAATGGTGACATGGCTGTCAAAGGAGAGATTGCTATCTACCTGTGTCTTTAGATCCCTTATAACACCTTCAGAGTTAAGTGGGTTCCCTTCAATATAGTAGTTTGTGGGCACTGTGTTTTTCCCAAAGGGGATGACAATGCATTTTTTGGCATTGAGCCTAAGGCCATGGTTTTGGCACCAGTCGTTGGTTTCCATTAGGCCTTTTTGTAGGATGTCCACATCAGCTTGAGAATCAATAATAGCTCCCAGTTTGCAATCATCTGCGAATTTGGTTAACCAGAGTCCCTTGGTGTTGACTTGAACTTCAGAGAAGTAGATAGCAAACAGGAGAGGACCCAGAACCGATCCCTGTGGGACTCCACTTGTAACTGCCCGGTAGTCAGATTTGGAGTCAGCCACTTTCACTGTGTGGGTTCTGCAGGGAGCCAATTGGTAACCCATCTAGTAATGTACAGGTTAATGCCCAGAGTAGTGAGCCTATCAATGATTCCAGAGTATGGGATTGTGTCAAAGGCTTTGGATAGATCGAGGTAGGCTGTGTGGACAGCCTTGCCTTCATCCACCACTCTGGTGACACCTTGGAAGAAGTCTATCAGATTGAGCAGACATGATCTGACTTTCACAAACCCAAACTGCATGGGGTCCAGGGTTTGTAGGTTCCCTATATCCTTATTTTTAAGATCCATAATAATACATTCCATAGCCTTACAGATCAGGCTCATCAAACTGATGGGGCTGTAGTTCCCAGGGTCAGTACTCACACCCCCTTTGTGGAGTGGGATGACTGAAGCAGTGCACCATTCAGTGGGGACAAAGCCAGAACTGAAACTGTAGTTGAACAGGGCACTCAGGTGTGGTGCCAGTTCTTTTTGTAGATCATGTGGGATACAATCTGGTATATTATCTGGTCCCATGGAAGCTGTATTCTTAGCTTTGGTTAGTGTGGTTTCTGCTTGTACAGTCATGATAATAGGGATTTGGTATTCCTTGGATATGTGGATGGGCCCTTTAGAGGGTGGGGGGGAATAAAGTTCACACTAAATCTGTCTGCCAAGATATTGGCAATATCAGTTGTTTCAGTATAAGTGGTGCCGTTGTGCTGTAGCTCAGAACAAATCTGCATATTATTATGCAGATTGTTGACATAACTAAATAATGCCTTATGGTTGTCCTTAGTCTCTATAGCAATTTTGCTTTCACAACTAGCTCTGGTGAATTTGATGAGGGATCTCAGTTTTTTACTGAGTTTTCCAAGGGAATCTTTCCAGTTATCGGAAGGTACCTTTTTCTGCAACAGTGTTTTTCCTTCTGTTGAAGGTTTTGTTAATGGCAGGGGTCCACCAGATTGGCTTCCTTTTTTTAGAGGAGAGCATCTTGGTTCTGTTTGGTATGGCCCTATCTATGCAATTGTCCTTGCAGGGGATATTCAATATCAGCCTCATAATAAGCTTTGTGCTACATGAATGGAGTATGGCAATAGCCATTCTCTTGCAGAAAGATGGGGTTACAACAGATCCAGTTAATTATAGTCCCGTAAGACTCACAAACCTCATTTCTAAGGCTATGGAAAGGATCATTATGGAATTAATACATGAGGATACAGGTAATTTACATACTCATGGCCTAACCTGCTTCAGATTCATTAAGAGCAGGTCCTGCCTACTTAATCTGTTCAACTTTGAAAAAAGTTACTGAAGCAATGGATGAGGCAGATCAGTGCACACTGCATAGCTAGACTTCTCAAAGGTATTTAATACTATCCCACACTTTGGTATCATCAATAAACTCTTCCAACTAAATGTTAACACCTTTGTATCTTGTTGAATAGCAAATTAGCTCACAATAGAACTCAGAAAGTAAGGGTGAGTGGGTCTGCTTCCTCCAAAAGACATGCCACTAGCAGAGTACTCTTGGGTCAGTCCTTGGGCCACTCCTCCTTTGCATTTTCTGAGGTCATAGTTAATGTTAGGGGGTTGTGGCTGGCCAAGAATGCAGATGATTGTAAACTTGGTGCCATTATAAACACCTAGGGGACACCAAATTCCTACAAGAAGGCTGATCCCAAACTAATAGTCTGTGACAAAACCATGGCCTAAAACTAAATGCTGAGAACTCTATAATCACATCCTTTAGCAAGCATGACTGTACTTGAAACTATCACACTGACAACATACCCCTAAAAACTGACCCTGTAGTTAGGGACCTGTAAATCTATGTCAACCACAGACTGTCCTTTGATCACCACATAGCCACTATTTGTATAGAAGCCCTTTTTCATCTCACAGCCTATATCTAAAGGTATGGTGGTCAGGTCCAGGGTCATAATCATCCCACTGTACTTGGCACTTACTATACCAGTCATTGAGTATAATTCCCATTTTTTTGTATATGCCTGTCCAAACACTAGTCATACCTCAAAAAAAAAATCAGAGGTCCAAATCATAAAAAACTACACAGGCCATCTCAAAGGCTTGTTTCTCTCTTGTCTGTGTTAGACAGGCTACAGAGAGGTGACCTCTGCTTCACCTATAGACCCTCAACAGACCCTATTCTATCAGACCTATTACATATTTGCAGGTTGACTTGTGTTATAAACACCCACTCAAGAGTCCTCTCTTTTGCAAAATTAACAGAACATATTGTAGGGATATATAAGTATCAAAGAGAATGCCTCTTCTGTGGAAGAGTCTTCCACTCCACATAAAGCAAAGCACTTTTGATATTCTATTCAAATGTAATTTGGGCAAATGAATGGTTAATAAAAAATTCACCCCCAGTTAAACACCACTGTCTTTTATGGATATGGGTAGCATGTAAATACCCCAGCATATCCCTGTCCAGACCATTGATGGGTTATTTTTATTTTGAAATATACAGGCTAATAAATACCATGGAAATGTAAGGCTAAGCTTCTCTAGTAAGTACCTATGAACCCTTTAAGTTTCCAGGCACCCTGACCCAATTTCCTCTAGTATTAACTATCACTTCAAGTCTACCCTGAAAAGAGACTACTAACCTAGTGAGACCAACCCAATCAACAAAGGATAGATGGATAATAGGGCTGCTACTTGCTACAACAATAGATTTTGCATTAATATATAGTTTATGAAAAATATGCACCCTGAAATTTAAGTGTCTATAATACAAATCAGTTTGCCGGTGAACCATGTTTTTTATGAAGAACATGCCAATGATGTGAAGCAAAATCAAATGCATTCATATGTTTAGTAATGTAAACTACTATCTGCTTGTGAAAACACACAGCTGATCAAGGATAGTAAGGTCCCAAATCAGGAACAGATTTTAACTGTCGCTCTTGTTGACTAATAAGTTTGGCATGATAACACCTTTTGCATTACTGTATGTTTTCTGAAGGATATGGAGTCTAAAACGCAAATGTCTGAAATCCATACCACTCTGCTTGAGAATTACACATTTTAAATGGAGCATATCACTCTCAATCTCCCATCTAAAAAATGTGGAATACCACACCTCAAACATACTAAGTACTTCAACTAGGAAGCTCACAGCATGATTAAGATATGTTAATACTGATTAAAAGTTATTTTGATGAATTAATATAATTTACTATTTATTATGGGTTTTACTTAAAGTTCTTAAAAGAGAAAAGAAAACTCAGCAGCTACTTTATGTAATGATGCTGGGCATAAAGAATCCCTTTAATCAGTTGATCAATCACGTTCTATGTCTTGCTTGGGGAAGCATTATATTTCAAATGAAAGATTTTCTAAAGTGGGTAACTATGCAGCTAACAAGTTTCCTCCCCTAAGAACTGATATGCAGAGTTGATGGGGACTGGTGTGTTTAAACCATCAGGTAATCCCTTTTACATCATCCTATCATTTCAAGATGTATACAGGGAGATGCACTTCTAGTTTGATTCACAGCAACCTGCTCCAAAGTTAATCTGTTCTAAGGAAAATGTGGAACACGTTTCATTAATCCATTCCAAAATATTCCTCAATCTATTCCATCAGCCAGTGCTCTTTTGTAAAGAAACAAGGCACACAACAACATTGCCAAATAAATAAAATTGACAAAAACAGAAAACTTGTAGAAGCAGACACTGGCAGTTCCAGAAGTAAGGATCAACTCATAAAGACAATACCTGTACATTCACTGTTTTTAGTGTTGTGTTCTAAGTTCCTTGAGCTTTGCAGCTTAAACCCAGCTACTATATAATTTCAGTAGGCCAGTCTAGTCTGTAATATTTATTTTATGAAGACCACACAAAAAATGAAGCACAAATCTGGACATTCTGGACACTTGAGTGGTATGCACCTAAGGTTAGAAACCAACCTGCTCCAAGAATGAAATGATTAGTAACTAGCAATGCTAGTGCAATAAAACTTTGCATCTGCTTCCTGTTGTTTTTCCATAATTTGCTTTGCTGTGTTGGTTTTTGTATTTGCTGTTTCTTCATGGCTTCAGATCCTAAGCTGAATATTCCCTATGTTTTTCATGAGGATTTTACTTCAGCTACATCTAGTTCGGGTATTTGCGGTACTGTATCGCAAAAATCCATGGATAATTTTGTAGTGCATGGTTCTGCTCCCAGTGCTAACTCAGGTACTCAACCCAATATTGCTGGAGTTGTCAATTCTTCTAACAGCGGTGAGTCTATGTTTAATAACTTTGCATCTAAATATGTAGAGGAGAGACTACATAGACATATCAATCCTTTTGCCAGTATCGGTGGTACTGCTAATGGTTCTCTTCCTCAAGAAGTGCAAGATAGCATTGAAAGTTTTGAAAAACTTATTTTTAAAGAGGCCCACTGTCATTTTAACTTATTGGGCTTGCTCGGATATTCTGAGTTAGACATTTCACCTCGAGGGCTGCGAGCATTTAAGAGCCCATCTACACCTTCTGATTCTGTGGAAAGCGCAGATGCAGCCTTTAAAGACAGATGCTTAGCCGTGGCATACAAATGTGCTATGGAATGGGTTAGCATTTTGAATGAAAGGGAACAACTTTTGCACAAAAAACTTAGGAATGATCTCAATACCATGCACACTGAAATCCTATACAAAATTGGTTCTTCCAAGGTCAACGAGGTTTTTAAAAATATGAAGGAGAAATTGAACAAATTTGAGAATGAGCAGGTAAACTTTAAATTGCATAAAATTAAAAGAGACTTATGTGACTACAATAATGGACGTGCTTTTTTGTGAAGAAAAAAAAAAACTGTATCTCCTGGGTTTAATGGTAAACCCGGAATGAAAAAAGCAACTTTCTGTTTCATTTGCCTCTTCAGATGGAGCATATTCCACCACAGATTCTAAAAATGACATCTGATCATACCCTCCACTTCCCCAGCACAAGAATCGGAACTTCACCAGCAGCGTTTTCGTAACAATGGAGAAGGTGCTAAAGGGGGCAACAAGAAGAGAGGAACTAGTTATGGTTTTACAACAAATGAAGGACAGTTTAAACAACCATACAAGAGAGGTCGATGGAACTGATTTTTCTCCTATTTGTAATGTTTCAAATGTTGTTAATTTATCAGGTTGTTCTCTTATGGATGAACAATATAGTGTATTGAACCTTGGATTAAAATTTGTTCCGACAGTGGTACCTAGGTTACATACATTAAAGCAAGAAATATTTAAATTTGTAAGGAAATTACATCTTACATTTTTTTTTACTGAACAAATGGACAAACAACATGATTATATTAACTTTGAAATGGATAGTGAAGATGACAGTTTCCATTCTTGTGTTTCTGATGATTTTAATACTGGTATTACGGTGAATGCATATAGTTTATTTGATACTAGTGTAGTGAATTTTAAAAGTAAATTTATTCCCTGCTATGTAAACAACAGTGTTCGCCATTTTTCAGAAATGCTTAATTTTTCTGTACAAGAGCTTTTTGAAGAATATAAGAATATGCCTCATTCCCAATATAACATGACTAAGAATGAATGGCTTGCTCTTAAAAATCTTACTGCTAGGCATGCTTTGATTGTAAAGCCTTCTGATAAGGGAAACAAGATTGTAGTGCTTCAGTATTTACAGTATCTTAACATGTATTTGCAACACTTGAATGATAACACAACATATGAAGTTTGTGATGTTAATATGTATGTAAAAGCAATGGAAAATTGTTCTCTTTTGATAGAGAAGGGACATCACTTGGGTTATTTCACCAAGAAGGACATTGACACTAAATGTGATACTGATGGGTGTAATCTAGATACTTTTTACTGTCTTCCTAAACTGCATAAGGATAGTATTAACCCTCCAGGAAGGCCCATAGTGTCTGCCACTAATTATTTTTTATATAATGTGGGTGTCCTTATACATAATTTCTTACTACTCTATGTGGAGAAGCTGGGTTCTTATATTAAGGGTTCTTTTGATTTCCTGGAAAAGATATCAGGCATACAATGGAATTCCAACATGTTCTGGATTTCCATAGATGTATGTAGTTTATATACTAATATTAAACACGATTATGGTATTATGGCACTACAATATTTTTGGATGACAGCCCAATGTCTCACTATATGGTAGAGCTTGTACATTTCTTCTTGCTTCATAACTATTTTAGTTTTAACAATGTTGTTTATCATCAGCTGCGAGGTACAGCTATGGGGTCACAATTTTCAAATCTATTCATGGCCAAATTTGAGATGTTATATATATAGAAATGAGTTTGTAGAACAACATGTTTTATTTTATTTTAGATATATTGATGATTTGATTTTTATTTGTAATGGGGGTTAGATAAAGTTCAAGAATTTTTATTTCAGTTGAATAATAATATTTACAATGTTAAATTTGATGGTTTACAGTGTGGTACAGAAATTAATTTTCTGGATGTACATTTAACTGGCATGAAAGATGGTTCTATCAAAACTATGGTCCATCGTAAATTTGATGATGGCAACCAGTATTTATATGGCACTAGTTGCCATCCTGAACATACTATCAAAGCTCTACCATTTGTTGAAATGATTAGACTATCTAGGCTTTGTAATAATATACCTGATTTACAAAAACAAATAAGCCATATCTTGTCTATGTTTGTACATAGAGGTTATAGTGAAAATTTGATGAAAGAATCTGTAAATAAAATAATTGATACCAACCTCTCCAAACATAATAATGTGAATATGTATGTTATAAACAGAAATAAACCCAATATTGGTGAATTTTTTTATTTACTACGTATAACATTTTAAGTGAACAAATTTGGGAAGTAGTTAAACATTACTGGAAATTGTTATTGAGAGATGAATTGTTGAATAACATTATTGGTAGTATACACTATATTGCCTATAAAAGAGGGCAAATTTTTGGGGGATAAATTAGTGAAGGCTTACTTTTTACTGCCTGCAGTGAATGTCTCTACTTCTTTAAGATACAAGGGCACTGCACCTTGTAATAATTGCAATATATGTTGTCATATAGTGTCTAGTTTTCATAGAATTAATGAGAAAATATTTATACCAAATACTATTTTTTGTTGTGACACGGAAGGTGTAGTGTATTGTTTGAGATGTCCCTGCAACCTATTCTATATTGGGGAGACCTAGAGAAAATTTAGAATTAAGTTGCAGGAACATATTAGAGACATTCAAAAACTGAAAATGGAAAGCCCTATAACTTTGCACTTTATGCAGAAACATCATAGCGATAGTAGCTTGCTACAAGCAACAATTTTAGAAAAAGTTTTTGTAAGAAAGGGGGATGAGAGATTAATTAACAATGTATTATAATATAAGGAAACTGTGTTTATTTTAAAATGTGATACTTTTACACCAAGGGGGTTGAACAGAGAAATTAATTGGAAATGTTTGCTTTAAATTGTATTAATTAACTGATGTAATTGTTTTATTGACTGTTTCATTGATTAATTGGATGTCAAGGGGTGTGTGTGTGTGTGTGTGTGTAAATATATATATATATATATATATATATATATATATATATATATATATATGGTTCTAGGTCATAAGATTGACAGCCACTCTCACCGACAACAAAAACATCGACACCACATTATCGACAAACCATAAACACGACACCTCACATGCCCGACAAACAAGTAACCGACGGTCCACAAACACGAAACCCCACACACTGCACACACCACAATAACAACAATCAACTAACAAAATACATCCCCTTATCCAAAAACCACACACAGAACACAAGCACACCAAAATCCTCACAAACCCACACTAAACCTCACACACACAACTACGTCCAACCCTAACCCAAACCCTTACCCTAAGGTCCGTCACTATCGCACACTCAGCTAACCTGCGCCCTAACCCTAACTCACTTAACCCACCCCTAACCCAAAAAATACCACTACAAGACACTTACCTAACCCGCGCCCTAACCCTAACTCACTTAACCCGCCCCTAACCCAAAAAATACCACTACCACACACTTACCCAACCCGCGCCCTAACCCTAACTGACTTAACCCACCCCTATCCCCACAGACTGTCACTATCCACACTTACCTTAGTCGCACCCTAACGTCCATCACCACCGCATACTCACACAGCCTTCTTTCCAACTCACTATCCCTGG
Source organism: Protopterus annectens (assembly GCF_019279795.1). NCBI lineage: Eukaryota > Metazoa > Chordata > Ceratodontiformes > Protopteridae > Protopterus > Protopterus annectens. The sequence continues at coordinate 782,838,881 of NC_056735.1, forward strand.
CGTCGGAGTTTTCATCCATAGCGTCGGTCTTCCGAGTGTCGATCATCTGGCGCCCGCTCATGCGTTGTCGGTTATCCCAGCTGTCGATCTTCTAACCTACACCCATATATATATATATATATATATATATATATATATATATATATATATATATATATATATATATGGGAATGTTCTAATATAAAAATGTACTCTTTGAAGGCTGGATTGGCCAAGGAGCTAAGTGCAATAAAACTTTGGATCTGGTTCCTGTTGTTGTTTTTCCATAATTTGGTTTGCTGTGTTGGTTTTCATGATTAGCAACTAGTTTAGCAGCTAGAAAGTTATATAAGGGCAGCCAAAATAAGATACATAGACAGACATGTGTGCAGCATGTATACACTGTGACAAAATAAGATACAAAGGCAAGCATGTGTGCAGCATGTATACATTGTGATAAAATAAGATACACAGACAAGCATGTGTGCAGCATGTATACATTGTGATAAAATAAGATACAGAGACAAGCATGTGTGCAGCATGTATACATTGTGATAAAATAAGATACAGAGACAAGCATGTGTGCAGCATGTATACATTGTGATAAAATAAGATACAGAGACAAGCATGTGTGCAGCATGTATACATTGTGATAAAATAAGATACAAAGACAAGCATGTGTGCAGCATGTATACATTGTGATAAAATAAGATACAGAGACAAGCATGTGTGCAGCATGTATACATTGTGACAAAATAAAATAAATAGACAAGCATGTGTGCAGCATGTATACATTGTGACAAAATAAGATACACAGACAAGCATGTGTGCAGCATGTATACATTGTGACAAAATAAGATACAGAGACAAGCATGTGTGCAGCATGTTTACATTGTGACAAAATAAGATACAGAGACAAGCATTTGTGCAGCATGTTTACATTGTGACAAGAAATGGAAGATGGGAGTCACTGTGTTCTTTGCTTATTGATACACAAAAAGACAAACAATGTATCTCTGAAAGACAGACTAGTACTGGCAAAAATGTTTGGATGTCAAGATCTCACTTCTGACTTTTGACAATCACATCCCATTAATATTTAACATGATGAGTTAAGCATCTGTGACAATTAATGCTGCTTTATTATTTCTCATATAAGAAAGAGAACTGTGTTGCCTGAAAATGCTTTCCCTATACAGATACATGAACAATAAAACACCAACTATACATCATTATTTGTTATTTATTATCAAGGAAAGCAGTGATAAAAGCAATCATATTTGCTTTTATCTCCTATTATTTGACTATGTTGTCCTTTAAGAACTAATAAACATAACTTCAACAACAAACCAAATGTAAGGACCTCAAATTCCTCACCATCAGCGCCCAAAGCTTAACTAATAAAATCACCCTCTTTCATGTCTGGCTAAACCATAATTCACCTGATATTGTAGCCATCTCTGAAACTTAGTTAAAACCACACATAACCGACACTGAATTCCTTCCCCCCGGATTTCAATCCCTCTGATCTGACCGCATAAATAAAAGAGGTGGTGGTGTAGCACTAATCTACACCAATCACTTATCCATCACTCCCTTCCCAAATCCTATCCCTTCCTTTCATAATGCCGAACTAGTAACTGGCATTCTAAAATTAAATGACCATAAAAGTATCTGCATCATATCCCTTTACATTCCTCCTGGTAACAACACCAATACCTTGGAAGAAATCCTCTCTTGGTCCTCCTCAAATATTAAACATGAAACTTACATTATGGGAGATGTAAATATTAACTGGCAAAAAATCAGTGACCATAATCCCACCATATCAATCAATCTTTTCAATTTCACGCAACTTATTAACTCTACCACCAGGCCCAACAAAACTAACCTCACAGGCTCCATCCTAGACTGGATCCTGGTGTCTCATCCTAACAGAACCACAACATCTGGTGTCATACCAGACCCTCTAGGAGACCACCTCCCTGCCTTCACCCATAGAACAACATCCTCTTCCTCCTTCTCCCACAAACTCCTACACACTCATAATTTAACTAACTTTAACCCCTCCACCTTCTCTGACTCCCTCAAAATCACTAACTGGAACCCACTAAAAACCCTACCACTGGACAAAGCTGTTGATTTCTTCAACTCCAAATTCCTTATTGTCCTAAACTCCCTAGCTCCAATACGAACTAAAAGAGTCAAAGCCAAGACTGCCCTTGGCTTACTAAAGAAACCAAGAAAATTATGCAACAAAGAGATAAATCTTGGAAAAGCTATCTCCATCATAAACAACCTGAATCCTTACTTAAATACAAACATTTATGAAACCTAGCCAAAAAATGTGTCATAATAGATAAAAAAGTTTTACTACAACCATTTACAAATAAATCATGCAAAAAAACCCAAACAATTCTGGAATTCTATTAACTCTCTTCTTAAGCCTGGGACAGCAAACAACCCTTGCCCTGATACTAGCAAATCTGACCAAGAAATTGCCAAACTATTCAACACCTTCTTCACTTCTTCTATTGCTGAGCTAACCAAAACCTTCCCCAACAACATCCCCCCACCCCCCTCTGCCCAAGTTTCCACATCCTCACCTCCCTCTCTCTTTCTTTGAACTTAAACCTGTATCCACCCACCTTATAAAAAAACTTCTCTCCAAACTCAAACCTTGCACCAATGCCCCTGACAACATCCCCTCCTCCTTCTTAAAAATTGCCTCCGACAGTATCGCTCTCCCTATCAGCATCCTGATAAATAGATCACATCTCGAGTCCTATGTACCCAAGCTATGGCGATCTGCTTTTAATCTTCCACTCCACAAAAGTGGCAAAAACTGTAACTTCTCCAACTTCCGCCCCATAGCCATCCTCTCTCCTATCTCAAAAATTCTTGAAAAATGCATCCACTTGCAGCTCATGCCATTCCTAACTGAACACCAGCTGCTCTCTCCTACCCAACACAGTTTCCGCCCTGGACATAATACCAACACAGCCCTTCTCTCCTTTTTACACTCTGTCAATTCCGCTCAGTTTCATCTGTTCTCTTAGATTTATCTAAAGCTTTCGATACCATCTCCCACTCCCATCTACTAAACCATCTATCTAACCTCAACATCTCCCCAAAAACTCTATCCTGGTTTTCTAGCTACCTTTCAGACAGGTCCCAAGCCGTGAAATGGGGCCAAGCCTCCTCCAGCTTCCTTCCCACTCCCACAGGAGTTCCCCAAGGCTCCATACTTGGCCCTCTGCTATTTAACATCTTCGTTAATGATTTCCACAAAGCTATTCCCAATACCAAAATTGTCCAATATGCAGACGACTCAACTTTGATCTGCTCTGCCTCCAGCTTTAAAGAACTCCAGTCTCTAACTCAAACCGCCTTCGCAACCACTGAAAAATGGATGCACCAAAATAACCTTTCATTTAACGCTAACAAAACTAAGATTCTTCTTTTCACCCACTCAAAATCCACCACCATTGAAAAAAATGAATTTCAAATTTCTTGCCTTAACAACTCCATCATTAACACCATTCCCCCTGCTAAACTCCTAGGGGTCACAGTCGATGAACACTTAAAATTCAATACCCATATCCAACTTAACATCAAGAAAACTCATATAAAACTCGGCCTACTGTACAGAAATAATCAATTCCTTTCCCCCTCTACTCGACATACCTTGGCCACTACATATCTCCTCTCACCTCTTCTATATGGTGCCCCCCTGCTAACGAATCTAGCTTCTACCCTAACCTCCAAACTTGAAGTATGCTACAATAAATTCTCCAAATTCGCCACCAAGGCAAATTCCCTCTCTCATCACTGCACCTCCCTACAAACTCTAAATTGGCTTGAACTCCCCAGTCAACTAGACTACCTCCAAATTTTCTCAGCCCACAAATTAATCTTTCAGCCCACCCTCTGCCCCGCACTCTCCAATATTCTTCAAGCTTACACCCCCCAGACCCCTTAGATCTTCTAACCAAAACCTTATTTCCGTCCACAAACCCAAGCACCCAGCTGGTCAGCTTTTACTCTCCTTTTCCCTTGCTAAAAAATGGAATGCCCTTCCCTCTACCCTGAGGACCTGTGACAACCTACACTCCTTCAAAACACAACTCCACTTCTATCTGCATACTCACAGAAAATGTAACTGCATACTTCACTCTATACCTCCCAAGCTCTCCTCTTCCTTCTCTCCTGGCTAACCTTCATACCTTCCAAATTTCTCTCTTAGTCATACATTGTTAATGTAACTAATAACTACTCCCAACCCTATGCTTATTGCCTATCATCCTCCAGGACACTTTTCTCTAACTTCTGAGTTGCTTAATTGAAGGACTACTTACTTGAATGCATTCTATCTACTGTTTGGAAATTCAACCCTTTATATGTAAATCAATTTTATCTTTGTATTTTATTTGTACTTCTTACTTGTATGATCATTATGTCTTGTAACATTGTTCTACGAATCTTTTCTCCCTGGGCCTCCACTGAAAATGGGTTCTTTAGCCCAGTGGACCTCCCCGGTCACCAAACTGAAATAAATAAATAAATAAATAAATAAATCAATAAATAAATAACTAAAATAATAATATGAGTTGTTGTTAGAAGTGAGTATACAGATCTGCTTATTTTACAGCCAGTAATTAACACACACACACACACACACACACACTAGTGATGCCTTTTGTATAGAAGTATATGCATATTTTTGTATAGGGATGGACTACACAGGAAACATATGGAGCAAGCAGAGATTTGGGAGTGCAACTATGTATCAAGATATTGTATCACTCTTATGAAATCTGTTCTTCTATTTGTCTTAGGTGTCTAGTGTAACTGCAATAAAAATTCAGATTTCAACGATAAGGTACTATTTAAAAAAAATGATTACTTATCTTAGATTTTCAAAAAGGTCACTGGACTGAAAGAGACTCCTGTTTCCACAATTACTGACTAACCAAATGCAGAGAAATAACACACCTACTGCTATAAGTGAACAGACGAACAGAACCCCTTGCAAGTGTTCTGAAGGATGGATTCTGTAGTAAGCTATGAATAGCAAGTCAGCAGTTCACACTAAAAAAGCTAGTCCAGAGTAATAGTGTTAAAAAGAAAGACCAGAGTAATAGTGTTAAAAAGAAAGAAAACTAAGGAACAATAAGGCAACACCACCAGCAAATACAGACTTTAGAAATTCTTTAAAAAGTTAAAGAGAGCATATTTAAACTTACAAAAACAAAATCCATCTTCTCTCTGTGCCAGTCAGTCTATTGATGTTAACAGTGTGTAGTCAGTCTGTTGATGTTAACAATAATCTGCCAATTGCAACAGCAGTTCTACTGGCAAAAGGTGATGGGACACTGCATCAGACAACCACAAAGTCAGTTTGATTTCTTGCTGCTCTCCCCCACCATCCCAACAGTTTTAATTACTATCAGTTAACACCCTCCAACAGATAGGTGTGAAACAATATAGCAATAACCCATGCCTGGATGTTGGTAATGCTGGATTTACCCACGGCTGGCGTGGTTTGGTCCCGAGCGGCCGAGGACCAAACAAAGCCAACCATGGGTAAATCCAGCATTACCCACACCCAGAAGTGGGTTATTGCTATTATACAATGACATTATTTAAGAAAAAAAATAATTACTTTTCTTAAATAATGGCATTGTATAATGCCTCCTTGCTGCCCTTCCGCAGCTGTCTGGTATTCTGCGGAGGTTCTGATGTACTGCGCATGCCTACGCAGTCCATCAGGGCTGTGGGCAAAAGCAACAGAGAAAGCAAGATCTCCATTGCTTTTTACTGTTTCGCTATGTTAAATGGGTTTAACATAGCGAGACAGCTTTAAAAAAAGCAATGGAGAATCTCCGTTGCTTATTTTAAAGCTGTCTCACTATGTTAAACCCATTTAACATAGCGAGACAGTTTTGAAAAAAGCAACGGAGAAAGCAAGATCTCCGTTGCTTTTTACAAACTGTTTCGCTATGTTAAATGGGTTTAACATAGCGAGACAGCTTTAAAATAAGCAATGGAGATCTCCGTTGCTTATTTTAAAGCTGTCTTGCTATGTTAAACCCCCGACAGGTTTAAAAAAAAAAGCAACGGAGAAAGCAAGATCTCCGTTGCTTTTTTACACACTGTGTCGCTATGTTAAAGGAGTTTAACATAGCAAGACGGTGTTTTAAAAAAGACTTATACTAATGGAAAAAGTCCGGGCGACCGGACCTTTTTCAATTAGTATAAGTCAATTTACAATGTGCACGCTGACCAATCAGAGTGCACGTTTTGGAATATTAATGGGGGAGTCATGGTATAATAGTAAGTGTGAAACTGTCTGATGATGACCTGCAAATTGCTTTGCAGTCTCAGTGAAGGCATTTTCATGCAGTCCATCATCTACTTTCATTTTCATTTTTTAGTTTGCTTTCTAACAGAGCTGCCTTTGATCATCTGGGTCTATTGCCTGTCACTTGCATGCTACTGCCTTCACAAAACTATATTGACATGCATACAGTCAGTATGCTCATAGCCAGCCTTAGGCATAGGCCAACTAGGCACCCGCCTAGGGTGCCATTCTAGCAGGGGCACTTTTCCAGCCATTATTTATTTATTTATTAGTAAAGAAATTATTTATTTAACATGTACGGAATGAATACAGGACAAACTGAAGAATAAGGTACACTAAAAAAGGAAAAAAAATAAGTAACCTGGATAGTGTGGGTAAACCAGGATGGGGGCACTGGGTGGTGTGGGGGGATGCTGTGGAGCCCTTTTGCCTAGGGCACCATTTGACCAATAGCTTGCCCTGAGTACACTTCCTGACATCCTTGATAGTAGCAAAATGACTAATTATCTGAATGTTACTATAATTAAGAATACATATTATCAGAAGTTTAAATCAACTATTTATAGAAAAGAAACTTTTTCAAACATGTACCTTCACTACAATAGTTGCCACCCCTTTCATTGTAAGAAAAAGTGTTTACAAAGGGCAAATAGTGAAAACAGCCAGAATGAGTTCTAATAAGGACTTATATCAGGAAGAACTGAATAAGATTACTAAGATGGTTTTGGAGAAGGGTTACCTATATGGCTTGCTCTATAAAATAGAGGAGGAAATAATATAAGGATGGGGAACAAAATTAAAACGTTGTTGGGATAAGAAATAGGTACTGAAAATGTATTTAGATACAACACCATCTTGGGTGAAACTCCCTTCTTTAATTTTAATAACTCCTTATTATCAAATTTTACCAATAGTAGTAAACACATTAAAGAAATAATAGAAAATAATTGGAACATCTTCAAATTTGACTTGGAATTATTTAAAATAGTGGAGGATCCCCTTTTTCACATAGAAAGCAGAAATAAATCTTAATGATTATTAGAAAAGGGAGAAAGATGTCCTAACATGTTTTTTTAAGTTTAGGTACCATGCTTATAGTACTTTTAATCAGTGTCCCTACATATTAGAAAAAGAATACATCAAAACAGAGAACATGGGAATTAATATTATTGGTTAAAGGAAATTGCGGTATTAGAGGTTTAATTTACATCACAGTTTGTTCAAGCTGCAACAGTTTTTGTATTGGGAAAACAGAAAGACAACTTAGAAGAAGAATCAATGAACATAACTATGACATTCAAAGGAGAAACAATAATAACTAATTACATAAACACACGTTACACTGTGAAAACTTAAAAATGCTTACATTTGGTATTATTGAAACTGTACCAAGAAATGAAATGGGAGGAAAATGAGAAACATTTTTGGAATTTAAAGAATTAATGTGGCAGTTCAAGTTAAATGCCCCTATTCCCCCTGGTGCAAAATGAACAAACTTCTATAGTTCCAGCTCTCAAACTGGTTGCACTGAAATTATAATTATTACAAAAAATGAAAATAGAAACATGCTTAGTTTGATGTTCATTATTTTTGTAATTAATTTAATAAATGTTATTTAAGCAATAACTGATGACGTAGTGTGGTATATTGAAGATTTACCCATGCTTGGTGTGGTTTAATCATGAGGGCGAAGCCTGAGTGATTAAATAAAGCCAACCATGGGTAAATTTCAATATATCAGAACCACTTATTCGGTTATTGCTATTATACAATGACATTATTTAAAAAAAAAGACATACTTTTCTTAAATAATGTCTTTGTATAATGGTGCATTACTGTTCTTCCGCTGGTTGTGATACACTGCTTCCTTTTTTTGATGTACTGAGCATGCATATGGGACTGGCGACCCATGCATACCCAGTACATCAATGCTTTGAAACAGAAGCAACGGAGATAAGAAAGTCTCCGTTGCTCCATTTTTTTTGTTGTTGTTGTATTTGTTAAAAAAATTTTTGAGCACTTTATACTAACGGCAAAAAGTCCGTGTGACCGGACCTTTTTCCGTTGGTATATTGTGAGATTTACAACAGGCATGCTGGCCAATCAGCATGCACATTTTGGAATATTAATGGGGGGGGTCATTGTATAATAAATGTTGTTTAATGATCATTAAGAACATTATGTAAACATTACTTAATGACTTTTTTTTTAAACTAAGGAAATGGTTGGTAGAATGAAATATGATTGGATGTTTTAGAACATGTGATTGTTCCCAATTTATATTTAAATGTTAATTTAGTTGGATGTGGGGCTGTGATGAAGTCCTGAATTTCTATAGGACAAAAGTGCTTAACCATTTTTGTGTGCTCATGATTCTAACTGAAAAAAAATGTTTTAAATTATGTTTACTGACTGGAGTTTTTTTTAACAGGAAAGTTCATCCACTCAACAGAATTGTAAAGCATTTAATAGGGAAGCTGCTGGTACATAATACTACATGAGCTATTTTGTTTCATTGTTCAACCAGGTTCCCCTACCATGCACACTATCCTCAGGATTTAATAAAATCCATGTAGGCACCATGTAGAGCCTACACAAAATGTATCTGTGTACATGGCCACATTTCCCAGTGGCAGCACTCCATGCATATTAATGATGGCATGCTGCCGAGAGAGACCTGAGGAACAGGGATAGTGAATCAGTGTAGCGAGAGTTGTAGCAGCTACCTGTGGCTGCAGATGAGTGTGAGGCTCCCTGTAATGCTTCCCACCTCTGTTGTAATGTTGTGACATGTGTCAAATGTATAATATGTCATTTTTATGATCTTTTATTTTTTTATCTTTTCTTCATGTTTGTGCATCACTGAGCACAGCAATACTGAGTTGTGCTCACATATAGACAGCTGACACCGGCCAGACATCTAAAAATAGAAACTGAATGCAATTAATTATTTATTTTTAGGTGTGTTTAAGCATGTTTGCGAGGTGCAACATAATGTTCAGCAACGCTAACAGGTATTCTAAAAGTATATGTGAAGGTATACCTGTTTTTGTAATATCCAACTAGCTACATGGGTAGAGTTACAGCCTTATATGTAGTAGGTCCTGTATTTGAGTCCATAGCAGGCAGAATATGTCTGTAAACGAATGTATTATTTTTCTATAATTTATGAAAAGTATGGTGAAATTTGGCATTGCTGCACTCTGCTAAGCACTGGTCATTCATGCTAAGCAGTGCATAAACATGTTAATGGCTATCAATGTTTGTGCAGTGATAAGCTTTGCTAAAATCACAGTTCTGTGAGTTTTTGCACTGCCCAACACTGCTTAGCTGGTTTGCACAGTGCTAAGCAATGCTGCACATTTTTGAAAGTTGCTCAATGACATGTAAGGGTGGGAAAACAGCCTATATTAAGCCCAATAAGTGAGAATTCTGCATCATTCATTGGAGTTCAATCAACTGTTGGCATGGCAGGTGATGTTGATGAAGGTATGCGCTTTTGAGCACTGATGTGGGATAATCAGGAGTACATGGTTGAGCTTCTGGTGCAAAACCATGCACCTTGGCTTATGCAGGGTGGATTCCAGGGCTCGGAGTGTAAGGCAGAGGCCTGGGACCATTTGGCCAGGGAACTCACCAGTGTTACTGGTATCCCCTGCACAGGTGGAAATCCACATCTCACCCACACCCCTGCAAACGTAACCACCTTAAAGCTAACGTTGGGCTCCTAAAAACAGAGGTGGCTAACTTCACGGCACCCATGCTAATGGAAAATAACTGCATGACTGCCGAATCATACACCAATGCACTGTACGAACATGTACATAAATGCATGGCTATGAACATGTACATAAATGCATGGAACTAGCCATACCCAACAGAATCAAGACACTCTCCTCCAAAAAAAGGAAGCCAATCTGGTGGTCTCCTGCCATTAATAAACTCTACAACGGAAGGAAGAAACTGTTGCCGAAAAAGATGAAGTCCCAAGACTGGAAAAACTCCCATATTAGCCTCAACAAAAAGTTGAGATCCCTCATCAAATCATCTAAAGCCAGATATGAAGGCAGAATTGCGGCAGACACTAAAAACAATCACAAAGCCTTCTATAGTTATATCACGGCATTACCCAGATTTGCTCTGAGTATACTGCACAATGGTACCACCTACACTGAGCCAAAAGATATTGCTAACATACTGGCCGACAGATTCAGTGACAAATTTACCCCTCTCTCCCCTCTAGAAGACCAAACACAATATCAGAAGAATGCCAGGCACCCAGCATTACTGCAACACAGGTTAAAGCTGCCTTGTCCAGGGCCAAGAATACAGTTTCCAAGGGACCCAATAATTTCCCTGGCTATGTTCTACATGAACTACAAAGCAAACTGGCACCACATCGGTGTGCCCTGTTCAATCAAACCCTCACCTCAGGCTTTGTCCTAACTGACTGGAGCACTGCTACAGTCATCTGTCTCCATAAAGGGGGAGCAACTACAGATCCTGTGAATTATCACCCCATTAGCCTGATGAGTCTGATTTGTAAAGCTGTGGAGCGCATCATCATGGACCTGATTAACAAAGATATAGGAAATCTCCAAACTCTAGACCCCACACAATTTGGCTGTGTGAAAGGAAGGTCATGTCTGCTCAATCTAGATGACTTCTTTGAATCAGTCACCAGGGCTATAGATGAAGTTAAGGCAGTGCATACAGCCTACCTCAATCTGGCCAAGGCCTTTGATACCATGCCTAACTCGGGAATTATTGATGAAGTCACCAAACTAGGTATCAACCCCTATATCACTAGGTGGGTTGCAAATTGGCTCACCGATAGAACACAGTGTGAAAGTAGTAGACTCCAAGTCAGACTGCTGACCAGTCAAGAGTTGAGTCCCACAGGGATCAGTCCTGGGTCCTCTCCTGTTGGGCATCTACTTCTCAGAAGTCCAAGTCAACACAAAGAGATTCTGGCTGACCAAGTTTGCAGACAACTGCAAGCTGGGAGCCTTTATTAACTCTCCAAGTGATACAGACATCCTACAGAAAGGCCTCACTGAGACCAATGACTGGTGTTGAAACCATGGCCTTAAGCTTAATGCCAAAAAATGTGTCATCATCCCCTTTGGTAAAAACTCAGTTCCAACTAATTACCACATTGATGGGACCCCACTGAACACTGAAGGTGTTATAAGAGATCTGGAGATGTAGGTTGACAGAAACCTCTCCTTTAACCACCACATTGCCACTGTGGTTAGAAATTCCTTCTATGTGGCACATCTCATTACCAAGAGTTTTGCCTCCAGGAAGAAAGAGGTCATCATCTCTCTCTCTCTCTCTCTCTCTCTCTCTCTACTCTTCTCTCATTAGACCAATCATTGAGTATAATGCCCCATTTGACATGTACCTCACTAGACACCTGCAACAGCTTGAGAGGCCACAGAAGTATCTCACAAAGAGGATCCTAGGCATTAAGCACATGTCCTACATAGACAGACTCAAAGGACTCCAGCTATTCTCTGTCTCATGTCATCTGCTTAGAAGTGATCTTTGCTTGACCTACAAAGCCATGTCTGACCCAGCTCTGTTAGAAATGCTACTTCTAAAGAAATCCCAGTCCCTCCACAACACATACTCCAGAGACCTCAACCTCATTATCACAATAAATAGAACATGCTGGAGGGACAGGTTCCTCACCCAGAGACTGCCCATGCTCTGGAATCGACTTCCCATACATGACAAGCAGACCACCTTGCTGTCCCTCTTCAAGAGAAATCTTGATGAGTGAATGGGTTATAGAAAGTTCACCCTGGGGATCACTCCAGTGGCTCTACTTGATAGAGGCACTGGCAACTAATGTTGGCCAGCATGATGCCAGGGCACTTGTATGGGCTAGGCTTGTAAAGGCTCCATGGCCATTAGCATAGTACACACCTATGAACCTATGAGTGGGGCTGCGAGTCACGCTATTGCCGTCTGGAGGTACGTGGTACTTGGATTCCACAACACCCTCCCTCTCCAAGGTGTTTACCCCCCTTATGTATAACACGCCACCCCTGGCTGCTGTCTTTTCTGTCTTGTCTGTCTGAAAATGCATCCTCACCTACCCAAGTTACCTCCTCCACACATATCTATCTCCCTTCCCCAACATTCTACTCACCCCTTAAAAAAATGGGCACCTGTCCTCAAAAAATATCGCCCCATACAAAGATCTCCATTTCACCCACATGTCCACTGGACAGAATTAATTTGGTCCAATTGGCTTGACAACACAGTCATATTGTCCTCACCCCTCTCTCTGTGGGTGAGAGTTTAAATCCATTTACATATTCTGTCAAAGTGCACAGTTGTTGTACAAGAAATGGATGGCTATGGTTATTTTCTACATCTTTCCTGCACATCCCTACCTGCCTATGTTTTTCCCCTTGCTTGTTCCCCATTTTACCACTTTACTATCTCCCCATTTTTCTTTACTTTATATTTTTTAGCGAGATACTGCACAGTGTGCCATGTTGTGCAGCTTCACTAATAGAGCTATATTGATTATTACAATATACCAAACATGTTGCCTAGTACTCTGCTATTGATACCATTACCTAACAGACTTACCTTAAACACATGCCTTCATTGGAGTTATGATTCCCCTGCACCGGCCTAGTAATCAAGGAGCCTCGATCCTTGCCATTAAAATCAGTGAGGGACATAGACATTGGGAGGGTGACAAGTACACACACAGTAAAGTGCAATTTCCCTTAAGAGCACACAGAGATCACAGTCAGCCTGGGGCTGGTTTCTCCCTCTCTCTTCATATCTCCAATAAGACTCCTGATTGGCACACCTATAGGGTTGAGATCTCAGCCGAGTGGTCAAGCCAAAACCTCCAGCACCCTCTCTGTCCAACCACTGCTTTGTGTTCCTGCTCAAGTAGCTGACACACACACACACACACACACACACACACACACACACACACACACACACACACACACACACACACGCACACACTTTGAGATTTGATTTATATACAAACACACACACATACACACACACACACACACACACACACACACACACACACACACACACACACACACACCTGGTAAAGGCTGGCACAGGTTTACTAGCTATGCCTTCTTCTGTCCAGACTATAAGATAGTTATCACTGCCACCAACTATCTCTTTATCAGCTACTATAAGGCCCTTACAAAGGGTGTCCAATCTTACTGTGTAATGTTACTAATAATCCTAATGGTAGTTTTGAACAAGAGCAAGGCGATTTAGGAGTGGCCTATAGAGTGTCACCAAATACATATGCAAGTACTATAAGAGATTAATATGTCTCACAACTATCAGCCCTTTGATAGGTTTAAATATATAAATAATAAAATAACAAGACAATACTCAGTCAATCAACACAGTTACTTCAGAGTTCAAAATCACAGGAAATATTTTAAAACAACATTGCAGGACAGTCTCAAATAAATACAGCAAACATCTAAACTAATCTTTACTATATTCCTATCTGTAACTAAAATAAATACTATGCCCTGAATCTTATTGACAGCAAAGCAAGTGCAGATGTGATGATGAGTGGATCACAGTGTCTCTCTGAGAGAGTTCTTAAATTAATATCACATTTTACTGCTGGGTTAGCTTGGATGACATCACTTTTTGTCATCAGACTTCAGTTCCCAGGCTAAAACAGAAACTCACAGAATTTAACATCTCAGTGTTAAAAATACATATGTCTCAGATCTTTGCAGCTGCTAGGAAGCCATAAAGCAATAAAACAACTTTACATTTTAAACCTAGTAATTACTTCTCTTTCCAGACAATACAAAAACTTCTAGCTCTAGACATCATGTCTACTACTGAAGTTAAGCTGGAAGATAACATATTTTGTTTATGGCCCATCTATAAAGTAACTTAACCTCAACTATTCTTAAGTTTTGCAGGTCAGTCTTCTATGTTCCAGCAGGGTACACTGTGGATACATCTTAGCTAAGTACATAACATACAGATATGTATAAATCATATCAATATTCACAAATAACATAGAATTATTTACACAATTCCAGATAGATGGGCTGGCAATATTTCCCTATATCACAGGAGTGTAGAGGATACTCTCACTCTGTGCCTGGCTCTACAACAAGGCTAACACAGCTCACACAGTTACTCCTGCAGCTTGTTATCCTGGAAAGTCTTCCCACTCTCTGCCTATGTCTATTACCTGCAGCAGTAACTGCAGACTGTAGAAAATCCATATCTATGTTATGGTATCTGCTGCAGACCTACCCTCTGTGACAATGTAGTCTCCTCACCCCAGTAATGTCCAGCACAACATTTCTGAAAGGGGTCCTAATCTACATGAAGGCCTTATATATTTTTCAGTAGTTGCATGTCATTAGTTGATGATAGTGCAAATCAGCTGTGTTGGCTGCAATTAGCATTTCAGACTACAGATTGGTTTAGAGGTAATCACCTACTGCTGGGAAGCATGTTTAAAAGGAAAGCAGCTGGCTATGGGGAACCATACAGTATGAGACATTCCTCACAGAGAACATGACATTGTGACAAATATACTATCAACACATATCAACAGAGAAGTACTGCACTCCATCAGATATGTAAATGATTTTGTGCACAGCAAGTTACAGATGGGTGAATAGACTTACAGGAAATAGTGATTACAGCATTAAGCCTGTCTTAGACTTGCGATAATGACATGTATGTGACCTCCTGCTGTCTTACACCTACACAGGATGTACAACATATTAAGGGTGCATTGTCTTTTGTCATTGTGGTACTCTGGACTCGTTGTACTGTCCCTTTATAGTGGTTGTAATAGCACACTGGTATTCATGTGGCATTGATCATATGACATATTATTGAGGGGTTGCCCATAGGCAACACACCACAGTAGACATGAGTGTTAGGTGTATGATAATACAGCAGTAGCTGTCATTGTACACATGGGAATACTTGAATAATGCTACTATCTCAGCTGTATCCACACACTTTGTTTGCATACTGTGGAGTATGACATGTGTGAACAAGCAGTGGTTAGTGCCAGACATTTTAGCCTTGCAGTGTCTGTACATAGTGTACGTCCACATATGTGATCTTATGATGTAGTCCCTTTTTGTTATCTTTCAGGAATTATGTACCATAGACTGCATGCACCCTTCTCAGATGCAGAGAATGAAATAATACTGCAAGCACTAAGGCAACATCATCACATCCTACTATCCAGGGGGAGACAGAGAAGAACAGTGGGCTGTGATGTGGGCTGTCCATGATGTGAATGGCATGAGCCAGCAAGGCAGGACATATGAGCAGGTTTGACACCGGGTAACCAACATGATAAATGCTGCACTACGAAGGGCAGCAGATGTAGCCAGGGATAATGCTGTCACCACTGAAGGTCCTGCAGTGGAACAACCACTCTCGGCCACCAAAGAATTCCTGGAATCCCTAGGCGCACAAAACAGCTCCCAGGCATCCATCACACCATACGTCATGGAGGTGGGAGTCACAGTTTCCACAGTTGATGAGCATGCAGGTAAGCTTACTGTGATCAGTACTGTAATTCTGTACTAGTCATTGTGTCAGCCTGTAGATAATGTTATGTGGGTGTGAGGTCTTTGTTCTTTGGAAGAGGGTTTAACCTCAGTTTTACACTCATACTCAGATTGTGATCAATACAACAAGTAACACAGTAGCTAATGGAAATGTGAGATATACGGACATATTACCTTGTTGTGCTACAACATGCAGTGGTACTGATATTACCCCACCCTCAACTTTTCACAGGTCCATTAGGTATTGCCCAAGGCTGTGGTCCTGCTCCTGGTAAGCATGACACTTGTTTTGTTAAGGGACAATTATATTCTAGTACTGTTGAGGGCCAGAGTAATGCCCTATGTAAGCATGTCTATGTGTGTAAACAGCATAGGGTGTTTTTAAATTCCAGTCTGGAAGGGGTACTTAAGGTTTATAGAAGGGGTAGTCACAGGAGTGTAGTTCAACAAACAGATACACTTTGGCAGTTACAGTTATGAGCAGATAAGGCACCTGATTTAAATGAGGCAAGGAATCTAAAATGCCTTTTAAAATACAACAGGTTGAAGATAAATATATTAGGCAGTGAAATATGTATTTCCATATATTTGTTAAGAGAGTTGTACTGGGTTTTTATGTATCATTTTTTCAAGTATAATGCCATACTGACTAATTAAAAGATAAATATTACTGGCAGTGTTTTACTTATTTACTTCCACCGATTGTTATAAAGGTCCTGAGTTGAATTTGTACTTTGTTCTGAGGAAGTGTTTTGTGGATGAACGCAGAAAAGTTGTTTGACCACTAATCCAGTTGTGAGTCTTCATTGTTATGAGTCTTGGAGGCTTTTCATACACAATGGTGCACGTATTAATATACTGTTTTTTTTCTTTCTTATTGCAGGTGACCTTGGGGTTGGCGTCTGTCCTCTACACAACCAGATGTCAGTGCCTCTTTGGACTCTGATGATGATGGTGGCCTCAGTGTGGGACAGGTGGGGGTGTCAGGGGCTGAATCTATTCCAGAGGTAGACATCTCTCTTCTGCCCCCATTGTCACCACACACAGTCTGTATGCCTACACATACCCTGACCCCAGAAGCCACAGATATTGGATAGTCAGATTGTGGAGACATTGAACAGAAAAGTGTGGCAACTATGCCTCCATTGAGTGTAGATGTTGGCCATAGCCAGAGAGCTGGTGAGGTCCCACACAGGTGGATTGACAGGGGTGCTTGAAGGAGGCCTGCTGTCTGTACACCCCCCCATTGCAGGTGTCACATCATGGGTCACTTGGCACATGTTTCGGTACATCATAGAGGTGCAGACACATTCTGAGCATAACACCAGATGTATGCTTAGGATTATGGATGCAGCACAGTCTGATATCTGTGACTGCCTCCACCACACTGGGGACACCTTGGATTGGTTGAGTGATGCAGTGGACAGACATTGGGCTGAGACAGTGTCTGTCCTGGACTGCACATTGTGCTGTAATGTGTGGTTGGAGTTAAGCACTGGACCAGAGGACATAGGTCAGAAACCCCATCTGCTGCTTAGAGCCCATGTGGCCATGTACACTCATGCTCCCATAGTGGCAGTACATCCAGTGCTACAGAGTGGAGTGTGTTGTCCACACCATGATGTGGCAGGCCATGGACTCATGGTCCTGACTGTTCCTGTGGGGGACATGGTCCCAGCAGTCAGCAGTCAATGTCAGGTACTAGCACTGCTTCTGACCTTGGGCATGGAGGTAACAGTGCAACTCCAGTTCCCTTGTTCAGAGCCAGAGACAGTGAACTGTCAACTCTACCATGTACGGTCCAAAGCTGTCCAACATACACACATGTAGGGCTAACAATGACTGTGTACATGCACACCACTGTCAAATGCAGGTCACCTACAGAAACACATGGCACCGCTCCATGGTCCATCTTACATGCTCCCCTCCTGACTCACACACATGCTGTCTACCATTTGGGCCATCCTAGGCCTCCTGCACTCCCACACAACACCCTGTGCAAGTGATGATACCTGTGCCACATCCCCATCATCCTTGCCATTGATGCAGGGATATGAAGCTATGTGTCTGATACACAGGGTGACTATATTACTTAACATGTACTTGTGTAATGCACTCTTGGTTCAGCATGTCACTTGTAGTGGTTACCGACAGATACTGTATGCTGGCATTTGTCATGAGTACACCACATACATTTGTGTACCTTATGTTGTATAATGTTGCATTGGCTGTAGAGCATAGTAGATGGATTACTCACTGTATGGACATTAACCTAGTATGTGATGTTAGTACTATATGCTTGTGAGAGAGATTTGTCTAGCAGACTAAAACATACCTTTGGAATAGAACCCTGCCTAATAGGACACAGGGCAACTCAATGCACCTCAGCACATGCTATCTGTCTGATTGGCTGGGTTACCATCATCTCAACATAGGGCATCTGCCTGTGTCACTCTTGGACTGGGGCAATATGTGCCGATCCCATAATGATGGGCATGACAATATCTATGACTGTGAGGGCTGTATGGCCATTATTCTAGTTCATTTCGAATATCCTATGGTTCCATAACATGATATACAATGCTCTAACAGGCTCACACACAAACATGGCTATGTTGAGGCTAGCACCACTTACAATCACTGTGTACAGGACACAACAAGGCACACATGTATTTCAAGTTGGCTGTATGTAGATGTGAACACTTAACTGTGTAATGGTAAATACTACAAATCACAGTATGTGTTGCACGTAACACACCTCATCTCTGGTAGTATTATCAGTCTAGGACATATTATGCTTGATGATATAAGCAGGTCTTGTTGTGGTCAGTCCTTTGGGAGGCCACATCACCCTCTACAAATAAAACACTCCAAAACCCTACCTATGTCTTGGTTACCAAGGTTATGCCGTATGGATATATATATATATATATATATATATATATATATATATATATATATATATATATATATATATATATATATATATATATGTACACACACACACACACACACACACACACACACACACTCACCAAGTGGGCTGGAGTAAAATTAGAATCTCTACTTATCTACTCTTATACACTATAGATCACAGTACTTATCACATGCATCACAGCTTGCTTCTGATATCACACTCTCAGCTGTTAGTCTTAATGTGGCTGACATCATCAGGCCTTATAGAAGAAGGCTGTTTGGAAGCCAGCTGCAAGTTTCAGGCCCAAAAAGTGCATAACTATTGCAGGTGGATAGCCCATGAGGGCATGTCCATTGTTTTGCAGAGGAATACACACACACACACACACACACACACACACACACACACACACACACACACACACACACACACACACACACACACACACACTCTCGCACCAAATCGGTTGGAGTGAGATTAAAACTCCTATTTATTTATTCTTATACACTATAGATCACAACACTTATCACATGTGCCATGGCTTACATCTGATATTACACTGTCAGCTGATAGTCTTTAGGTAGCTGACATCATCAGGCCTTGTAGAAGAGGGTGATTTGGAAGCCAGCAGCAAGTTACAGGCCCAAAAAGTGCATAACCATTGTAGGTGGATAGCCCATGAGGGCATATATGTTGTTTTGCAGGGGACTATACACACACACACACACACACACACACACACACACACACACACCAAGTAGGCTGAAGTGAGATTAGAACCCTTACCTATCTAGTCTTATACAATACAGATCACAGTACTTATTGCATGTGCCACAGATTACGTCTGTTGTATATGTGATTGCAGGCACAGTACTTATGCATTACACAAACTAGGCTTGTGTTGAACAGCATCTGTGGCCTGCAGAGTGATATTGCTTCATACTGTTATCTGCATCTATTATCCTAGCAGTGTGATAACTGTTTTTTATCCTAGCTATGTGTGTACAGTTACCAGTATGGCCATGTGTGGCTGCTTGCAGTTACAGAGGTGAACCTGTGGACAGGGGTAATGTGCCCTGTCCATATGTGCATTGACAATGTTATACATTACACCACCTGCTCACCTGTGTCTGTCTATGTGATGACATCCTGCAGACACAGGGGTCTGTAGATAGGTGGATAGTGCAGATTTACTTCCCATTATTATGGTATGCCGGACAATACAGACATCCACACACAAATTTCTGTATATAACAGGGATGTATATATAAATGTAGCTGTGAGGGTGTATATGCTATGTATATGTGTTATGTAGCTATATGGTGGGTATGTATCATTTTAATATATATAGCTATATATATCAGTACATACCTATTTGACACCACATAGTGATAGATATTCTGTGCATGTGAGAGAGAGAGAGAGAGAGAGAGAGACAGTGACAAAAGGATTTGTATATGTATATGTCTGTATATGTAGACATTTATACATAACAGGTCATATTCATGAAGGGGCAACAGAATTGCGCTCATTTTAACTAAGTGTCTGGGCATGCCCAGTGAGACTGTCAGTACTTACAAAGTGACTTCATGCCACACATACCTGTACTCCAGTCTGGGATTTTGTATGTTACAGACATTAACATCCTCCTCTGTTTCTGCAGTACTGCACTTCACTCAAAATGTCCCTGCCATTCCCAGCTGTGTGCTGTACTTAATAAGTGACTGGGGTTGGCAATGTTACACCACCAACAGACTGATAGTCTGCATACCTATCAAATGTCCTGATTTTCACAGACTGTCCACATTTTTCCCTCATATGTTTGGTCTGTTCCTCATTCATTTCTGGTCTTTTGCTGAATTATTGAATATTGAGGTCAGTACATTATACTAATTATAGACAAACATTTGTATTTCAGACTTTATATCCTTCAGAAAATATGTAATTATGCCACACCTTTAATTCCAGCAACATTCTAGGTTTAGGGGACAATATTTAAAATCTGTCCCTATGTTTGGTCCTTTGTCCCCCCCAATCTTTTTAGTTTTGTCCAGATGTCTTGCACTAAGACATTGGGAGGTATGACAGTCTGTGAAAACACCAACATAGTACTGCCTAACATGCAAAAAATGTGAGTAATTCCAGACTAGAACTATCAGCACCATCACTCATGCAAGCTACCCTAGTCCACTGAGCCACACAGGTTGCCAGACAGAGAGGAGTCATTCATCACAAAATCAACAGCATAAATATGTACATTGTTATCCTGCATGAAGAGAGACATATGATGTGTGAGCGATATCTATGTTATAGCCTGAGATTGCCTGGTCCACTGATATACCATAGCTGATTTTCTGTTAAAGCAGTTATATGAGTACCCTGCTATGTTGGGGGTGGAGGAACAACAGCACATGATCAGCTTGGGTAGACAGTTGTCCACATACCATGCATAGCCACTGTTTATCATCTCCCTTGCCTGATGGAGTGAATATTCCAACCATGAGGCATAGGGAATGTTAAGGAACACATACTATTGGAATGGGTATCTGTAGTCACATGTGGATGTTACATCTGTCCAAATAGCCTACTATATTTCCTTGCATAACAGCAGCAGATCCATACATACGATACCATATTATAGTAATCCTTACAAATAGTTTGTAGGTTAGATACCTACCTTGTGAATGCAGCAGTTGACAGAACTGTAGTTCAGGGCTGACTCTGACTGATGCAAGCAGTACACAGCCAATACATGGATAGGTATAGGTTATTTGGTTTGCCTGGCATCAATTATTTTAATATTTGTATGTGAGTAGGGGTAAGGTGTCAGTCCCTAGGGCCCTAGATTGTCAGTGAATGTGCTATGCATTGTCTCATAGCCAATGCCAGGGTGTACTGGGTTTGCCTATGCCTGCCTACAGCAACATCATCAGGGGGCTGCTCCTCTAAGTCCTTCTGTGAGTGTGTCTCTGATGACCTAGGCACTGGTGGGTGGCTGTGTATCCCTTCCCTTTACTGATCCTGCTGCAGCTGTTTCCACAAGATCATATTGTGCTTTATGGCACATACTGTGAACATATGGGCACATGTGACTGGAGAATACTGCAGGGCTCCACCAGATATATCAAGGCACCGCAACTGTGACTTCAGCAGCCCAAACACATGCTCTATGATGTTCCTAGTTTGTGTATGCCTCATTATGTCATTTTTCTGTGGGTGGGTGTCCATTTCTAATGGGTGTCATCATCACAGTTCCATTACATAGCCAGCATCCCCCAGTACATGGCCATGTGTGATGTCCTCCCTGGAAAACTTCTGGAACAGATGTGTGCCAGATATGGGAGTCATGATAACTGGGAGGGCTGCCAACATACACATTCATGATAATGCCCTGGGCATTGTAGATGATCTGGCAGTTGATAGAATGGTACCCCTTATAGTTGACGTACATTCTACCCTCCTCACCAGTGGTGCCTTGATATGTACAAGTGCAATCTTTGCCACCCAGTAGCTCAGGGTAGTGTGCTGCATAGTAGAAGTGTTGCATATTGCTGGCCCTCACCTTAAGGGTGAGGAGGAAATAAATATGCTCACTGACATGGTAGCATGGCATCCAGAAACTGGTGGAGTACTCTGGATGCAGATGCCTGTGAGACCCCATCATGTCCCCAGTTGATTTTTTGAAAAGTACCTGTAGCTAGTATCCAAAGCGCTACACATACCTTTGTTTCCACTGGGATGGGTTCCCCTCTGTTGGCACTGGGTCTGAGTTGAGGGTGGCAGAGCTCAGTGAGTTCTTGTAGTATGTGCCTGTCCACCCTGTAGTGCTTTACAATCTCCAGTTCATGTAGCTTCTGGAAGGTTATCCTGGGCCTGAACACTCTTCTCCTTCTCTGCCTAGGCCTATTGTCAGTAGCAGCAGCAGCAATGACTTCAGCATCTAGCACACACAGATGTAACAGACCTGCAGCAGCCCCTAGCATTCTTCAGTTAAAATTCCCAAGTCTGTACTCTAATGGTGCAAAGTATGGGAGAAAAATCAGATTGTAGGGTGTATGCATAATTTATAGTGCTCTACTGTAGGTGCTGCCTTCATGATTGGCTACCTATGATGGATGGCATCTGCCTAGTATATCATTAATATCATTTAATGGCCCTAGTTTAAATTAAACAAGGGTCAAAACCAATTAATGCATTATTGCCTTTTAGATACTCTCAGCAATGCATCGAGCCATGCAAACGTAGGTAAACAAAGCTTAGTAGTCAGTGGACACACCCTCTCACTTCTACACTCAGCACAGCAGTGTGCCATGCAAACATGCAGCAACATGTGCCCTGTAGTTAAACAAAGCTTATAAGTCAGTGCACACACACCCCAGACTTCCACCCTTAGCACAGAGGTGCGCTGCGGAAACAGGCACTGCTAAGCTCCAATCAGCTTAGTAGTTATTAGACACACCTTCTGCTGATGTCAGCTAGCTCCTGTGTGGACACTAACATGGTTCTCTGCCTACACAAAGGGGATATGTGGACATAATTACCCCATTATGCTATTCAGTAACTCCACCTCATTTGCATAGTGATCTGTGCTCACAACCTGGAAGCTTAACACGTCCAAGCCCTACCACATTAGCAACAACACCAATGCAGCATTGTAGATACTCCACACAGGGCCCTGTAATGCATCTCTGTCTCATAATATTAATTTTGTTATTTCCACTTTTTTAAGGCATATTTGCTCAATGCAGCATGCAAACAATCCCAGATTATTAAAAAAATATATATATTAACATATTTTCTGTAATGTTTCAGACACACAGATGATATTTTCACTCATATATGTGTGTGGTGTGCCATTTCTGTCCATCTAGCTGCATTATTATAGCCCCTTTTGTCTGTCTACATTCCTGTACATGGAATCTTTCCATGTACACTACAGACACTGTCATGGGGTCTGCAGGACTGCCTATCTGCTTGCTAGATCACTCTACCTGTCTGATTTGCATGAGATTCACCTGCTTAAGAGGTGATTTGCATGCCATAGAACTTCCCATGTTGGGGTGTGCATATGTGCCACCCAGCAATTCTTACTGTATCACAAACCTGCTTACTTTTATGTAAGCAACATGGCATAATGCCTACACGGTAAAAAAGACTGTGTAGGCTTTATTAAATTCCCCTTATGTCTTTAGACCCATTCTTCTTCTTCTGTGGCTTGCAAATAAATAGATAAATAATAACAATTATTATTATTACTATCATTATTTATAAAAATAATCATTTATAACTACTTCATAATTGCATTCATAACTGTCAATATAGTCTGCCTACAACTTTAAATCATGAGCATCTGTGTGGAAAAGGTTAGGTCATACTATAAACACAAAGTTTTGCATTAGTTACAAAATCACTGTCACAATATGCCACTGAACATACTGGCTGAAGTGTAAAATATAATGAGTCACCTCTATAACATATAAAGAAGAAAAATATCTCTACAGTAATCCTAAAATTTAAATAATGGAAGGCACTAATTTTAGTACCGCATATTTGTAGATTTTGAAACTTGTGCATAATATGGTTATTTGTATTTCTTTCTTTCTTTGCCTTTTAGCTGGTTTGCTTATTTATTCATTTTTGCCTGTTAATCTTATCATACCTTTCTTGTGATCCTGGATGGCATAATATTTTGTGATAATGCTTCAGATTACATTTTCAACAGAAGTTCAATAAAGAAATTATAGTATGAAATATGATTCCTTGGAGCTAAGTAGTGCATGTTCTCTAAGATACACCACTAAGGTGAAAAACTAACCGAATCATGCAATAGTTAAAACTTTACATAGAAGTATAATGCATTACTTGCATTATTTTTTCTGGACCAGGCTTTAGAAAATACATTAAGAGAAATTATAGTGATGGATATTATAAGCCTAAGCAAGGGGTCTTTGATTTTGTAGGCTTTTTGTTTGAAGTATTTTAAGACATTATGCATGTGGAATGCAGCACTTAAAGACCGGATCATTTTTAAATAGAATAAATGAAGGTGGTGACTTCTATTTCAGTAATATACAACAGCGAGACATGCGACCACATGTTTCTAAGGTATTTATGAACAATTCACAGTAGGATGATGGCCTTACAGTTAAGGTGTATGCCTTACAAACACAAGGTACAGGGTTTGAGTCTCACAAGGGATAATTGGCTAGGCTTAAAATGGCTCTCAAGGGCAGTTAGCCTAGTACTAATATATGAACCTATATGAACCTAGTAACAATAGCTACTAAAACAGGGTATATGCCCAGAAATCGCAGCTCTATAGACTCTCAGGAGTGAAATTGTTACTCTTGCATCTCCTTTAAGAGAGACACTACCATAAAGCAACATTACATTATATTTCAACAAGAATCTCTGCATTATATTTAAGAAATTGTACAGCAATCGATGATAAGTTGCAGCAAATAATATTTCTGTTGCATAATTGCGCAGGTATCCTGGCAAGAAAAATAAAATACAATAAATAAATAAATAAATAAATAACCACAACCAGGGGACAGAAGTACAGAAAGTACAAAAATAGTTATACTAAATTCCCATTGATTAGAGCAGTAGAAATACAACAAACACACACCAATCTGAAAGAGCAGCATTTAAATGCTACACTATAAATTAGTATACAGAATCAGGGAACATATACTATATATCTCGGTTGTGCCTGCTTGGATCAGATAATACCAGAAGGGCAGATGTACCTTGGGCTGACTTCAAATTTTACAGCAGGGCCATTGTGAAAATAATTAAAGCTTGTAAGGATTGAGTGTCAAAAACCAATGGATGAACTATAGAGAAGGCTTTGTCAATGTTCATAAGTCCGTCAGAGGGAAAGGAGGAGATTACCTGTGGTTGTGTAGGAGAACAGGAGCATTTCAGAATGAGAAATAGTGAAAGCAAGACAATAATGGATGGTGTTTGGATCTAAATCATTTGTAGATAAGCATATAACCAAAAATCAGAAACCGGGTAATGAATGAAAGCCAGTCAGCCTTAGCAGCAGACTGGCAGTGCTATTTAGATAGAGGAGACATAAAAATTAGGTGGCTTTATGGTGCAGAGAGATAGAAGGTACAAAAATGAGAGAATCAGGATCAGAATAACATCCACAATCGAATGTTTGCACCTTTGGATTTTTTATTGTTTGGATTTTGGTGCAATATCCACTATTCAGTTCTGGCAGAGAGATAGAAGACTGACTGTAACCCAGATGACTATGGGTCAATTAGCTGCCTCAGTACTTGGGACACCAGTTAGAGAGGAGGAAAAGATGTGAAGGGTACAACTGTCTCAGATCCCCCCCCCCTCCACACACACACAAAAGTGGAAGGGTTGTATCCACTCAGTAGAACACTGAGCAGGTGTGATTTCCCTGGTGGAGACCAGTGAAACCACTGCCCATACATTGTGGAGGGATAGGACTGTTTGAAGGAAACACCCCTTGCAGCAGTGAGGGACTTGTTGGTTGTTAGGAACAGTTACAAACCACCTCTAATGGCTGGCGGAATGATTGACACTTTCATTGATTCTTGTGGAAGTGATAGGGAATAAATTGGACAATTGTCTTGAGGGGGCTGAAGAGCAACAACCAGTAGAGTAAAGCAACAAAACGAGGCAAGATAAAATGAAGAGCAGACATTTCTTTAAAGAAAAATTCCACATTGGAACTAAAAATATCTATTTTTCCACTCTATATTTGTTTTCTGAGCTATTCTAACACCTCAAAATCACTCTGACTCATTCTTATAGAAATGTAATATGTTTTCTGCAAAATGGTTGCCAGTGGGGCTTGACATATCAATATGATCTTATTTTTCTTCAATCCTTTCTCTTTCCCATAATCCATTTCAAGTCTGCTTTATATGAGTCATGCTAGACATAAGGAAGTATGTCATTGACATAGAATGGGATTAGTGTCAGTCACTGTCATTTTATATACCTTCTGTAACAGGACTGCCACTTTTATTTCTTAAATGGTCCATATATGTGTGCCTCTCAGGCCTTGTTTTACAGCATAGTATGGAGTTATACAGCTGCAATCAAAAAGGTAACTAAATTATAGGCCTTTGTTCAAAGTATATTTTCTTAGTCCAAGATAAATTAACAGTTTGCCCCCACACCCCACCACACTTTGGTAAATGTGTTGACATCTTTTAGACTACATTCAAGGCATATTAAAATGTAAAGTATTACAGACAACAAACATTTAAAGTCTAAAGCTTAGGATTTCAATATTGTGATGTTACTTATGTAAATTTGTCAAAAGTGGTGACAACTGCTTGTAAACTGTTGAATGATCTAATTGTTCTGTTTTACCATGAAAGGTATGGCTACATTGGAAGCAGCCATAAATCAGTGTACATTCTTTTCCTTTCTGCAACAAACACAATGGAAAACAGTTTCACACCTCTCTATCTTTTTCACAGCAGCCTAAACTCTTGGCATCAACAGGATTAATTACCCATATATGATCGTCAGCAGTACCTGACTACAAATTTCTTTGTGTCTGGGGTATGTCATGCAGACATAGACAAACTCCTCTGCAAATTATATGAGAAGTTAATCTTAAAAAAGTGGGTGGTCGTTCCATGTGTTTGATTCCAAGGCAAGGAAATTAAAGTTTCATAAAGTACAAGCAGATTTCAGGTACCTACACAATACTGGAATGATATTACAAGAAGAAAAGCTACCTAAGAGTTGTGTTAAACTGTAGGAGAAGATGGAGTTTTCCTTTAACAAAACATATAGTCCATTGGCATTTGAAGCAAAATATATTGCAGTGACAGAAAGATCATTTTCATTAATGGATACTAGCACCTCCTCTCATAAAGAAGTCCTGACTTCAACAGACGTTTATTGATTTTTATCACATTTTCCTTCAAACAGTCACTTAGTTTATCATCCACCCTGTCTATGTGAGGACTAAATGGTAAAAAGGGTCTAAGCCCTAGATCAGGGAAATAAATATATTAAAAAGAGCAGAACTGGAAATAATGACTGTAAATTCCAGTTGTGTAAAGCAAGTGACAATTTAAATTAATGTGAACTAACACAGCATTAATGTATCTAAAGGCTACATTGAAAGCTTCATTAGGTAACTGGTTTTGTGGCTTGATCATGTTAGAGTTGTACACTATGTAGAGAGCATGGACTGAATGGTCAGACATTAAGACAATGGTATCACAAGAAATATAAGACAGATTATTTGCATATAAACTCTTTAGATTTCAATCATTTCCAAAAGTTAAGGAATGTATACAAAAAGGCAAATGTGTTAAGTATACAAATATTTTCCCTTTCAGCTATTTTCTATCAAAATGATTACCTAAAATATGTTAAAAGAAAGACAAGGGCAAACATTCATCATCAGTGAATTGGCTCCTTCATAACTACCAAAGGCAAGAACAGCCTATATTATTCCATTCTGATGATAACACACCAGTATGATCTTCTAAGACTGTGCATATTTAGAAAACAACTATTCCAAATAATTAGATTTGCTCCAAATAATGAGCTAGAAGTTTTACTATTCTCAGTCTGAGTATTTGCAGTTTTAGTAAAACATACCCCTATAATACTTCTGTGTTATTCATTATATTACAAATGCACATAGAGCACTCTTGCAATGCTCCATTTTGCCTATTTGCAAACAACTCATACACAACAGAACTTTCATCTCAGCAAAAAAATTATTTGTTGGTGAGAAACTATATGAGCCTACTGAAATTATGTTACATTATTCTTATTTCTGAAATGATATACTTGCCAGTTATAAATGCTTACTGCCTTGATCCATAATTTATATGTAACAAAACTGATAGTCATGCAAAGTTCTTTTTCATAATATCACTTGTTTATTCACACCATTTAAATAATAACTGTTTAGAGCTGGACTTATGCTTCTCAGTATCTATGATACCATATGGATGCATACAGAGGCTTATTTTGGATTACATTATGTTCTGTGTTTGTAACCTAATTTGGTGCATGATATCCCCATCATGTAAAAACAGATGAAAATGGATTACTTTCACCTAAATAAATAAATTAATAAATATACTTAGTTTTACTACTGCTTTTGTAGGTATAGCTTAGTTCATAGCCCTTAAAGGCTTTTCAAATAAATTAGCTTACCAATGAAACAAGCTTTCATCTCCAGTGGAAACTGAATTCAAATAAATGATTAACATGTGACCAGAAAGATCTATTTGCACATTGCTTGGTTTACTTTCTTCACAATTATATCCATGTATACATGAACACATGATTGTTAGAAGTATATTTGTATGTAACATTTTTGTTCCAGCTCAACATTTCAATATATTAATCCTAAGTTCAGAAAAAATAGCTGTTGATAAAAACTCATAAAAAGTTACTTTTGCAAGAAATATGATAATTAAGTCTAAATCACAAAACCACAACTCAGTGATAACTGTACCTCTTGGTCATTCTGCAGAAAAGGATGACTGAGGTTAGTATTAATTCCAGATATTAAAGTACAAACCCATGTAGTGTTGCACTTGAAATTTTAATATACTTTCCTGATTTAATGGCAATAAATAGATTTCATTAATGCTATAAAGCTATTTCAGATGTCAGAGGTATTTTATTTTGCATGGCAACTTTAAAGGAAAATATTTTGGTGAGCATTGTCTAGTAATAATTCAAGTGTTTCCTTATCAACAAAAATGTGTCTAAATCACAGATTTAGCCCTTCAGGAAAACCATATGAAGTGACCATACAAAACCAAACTAAGACTATGTGGTACTCTGAAAAATATGAAAGTTCTTTCATTTACTGAGACCATTCTGTATTTGAACTGCAATCAATGTACAGAGATAAATTGAACACAGAATGCTTTATATAAATTTAAACATATTCAGATTTTTTCAGATCACTGTCTTAGGTATCATTACAAGATAACATGCACTGGCTAGTCAGTTCAGTTACCAAAACAAAGTACTCCAGCATAGCCTTGTGTACACAATATACAACCAAAAATGTGCAAAACACACTAAACCATGTAGGGAGCTGGCATTTATATTCTTAAGATGGGCATTGCATTGTTGTCCTCCATCACAATTTTCCACCATAAAACAATATTATTTTATCATAAATATCCATGTATATCTGGAAAGTTATTGGTGAGTAATGCTAAATGTCAACTCACAAAATTGCTATCATCCCTGACAGAAGGAGAAAAACAAAAACTTTTGAAATGGTCTTAGTCACTGTGCTTTGACATGGACTCAGAATAAGGTCAACATTTTTTGAATAAAGCTTTAATTTTTTATTATTGAAAACAGCAGAGGCTATGTTGTATATAAGAGAATTAAATGAATGAGCTTATAATATTCTCTTAGGGTAGGTGCAGAATTATGTTTAAATTTCTTTTGTTATAAATAATTTAATTAAAATCATCAATGCCAACTATTATCCATCTTTCATCACTTAAACATTTCACTTTATTTTTATATAATCCATTTTTTTCTGAATTAATTTACTATACAGAAAACAACTCTTGACATTTCTTTCAAAACTAAATAATTATAACATTTCAGAGTTGAATTCTGTGGTTAGGTTATACAAAGTTTACATAGTATGTTATTGAAAAAAATCATTTGATAGTAAAATTAGTTATCTTACTAGATAATAGAGACACTCCATGAAAATACTATGAAGCAGTAAATATCATCAGCAAATGTTCTGCAACACTTTTTGTCACACACAAGACAGAAACAATATTTCTGTATCTAATTAGTTCTGCAGTTATTAAAGTAAACCTATTTAAGTCAGTTGATTTCCATATGCAAACTTTACAAATCTGAACAAATCCATCAACCAGACTGAGCTCCTTTTCAATCTTGTAGAAATACATGTGTCTGGTAGGCATATCTGGTTAACAAATGAGTAAAATAAAATAAACTATTTACATTAAAAATACCATACACAGTTCAGTCCCGATTATCTAGTACTTAACAGTATGAAACATAACATAATGAATATACAGAAAAAAATGTGTGAAAGGCATTTTACATTTAAAGTGAGAGAGTATCCCTAAGGGGCTCATGGCAGTACAATATATCATGGGGCTATATCAACAACTCTCAGAAGAAAAAAGGTAGTGCAACAGAAATAAAAAAAAAAAAACTTTCAATATCAGTGTGGGCCACAAAGACTTTTTGTTAGGTAGGTTAATTTACTGACTTAAAAGCATAAAGTCATTGTACTGCTTTCATGTAGTTGTAATAATTGTTAGCATATAACATACATTACAATTGCACATTTATTTAAAACTGGCACCGGACTACCAGTAGACCTCTCATTTTTTAAGAAGTCATAATCAGTGCATTCAACCAGATGTCATTTTGACTATGACATTGTATGAGTTAATGTAATATAAAATGCATAGTTTGAAAACATTTAATCAGAATTACATGCTAATTAGTGAATTTTGTTTCCCACTTAAGTTTGACTTCATAATGCAGTATCAGTATGTTATGTTTTGCTGGAAATATAATCTCTTAGCTAAATATTTTTTATAGAAAATGTAGTGCAGAGATCAAAGTGCTTATAAGGACAAAAGCCACTGAGAAAGATATACATGCACTTTGAAGATGTGGATGATAAAGAAATCCTAGAATGCAAACATCACCTTCACTAATATACAAACAAGGAATTGAATAATTACTTAAAATGAAATTTGGTGTCAGCAAAATCTATCAAATACAAGAAAAATGTATCCCTTGAGATGAGAGGAGGAGGTGTGTTGGGTAACAGCACCACCACAGCAGGGATTTCATCAGACTTACAATAATGGCTTACCAGCTACATCTTCTTTTCATCCAGCTGTTAATAGTCCTGTTAATTACCCAAGATATTGTAGCACTTAAGGGAACTTACTATCCCATCAGCTCACACATCATGTAATAGCCAATGTATTTATGCATAACAGTTCACTTTATACAATGCAAATATGTATTAGTGTATGCAGTATTGCATAATTAGCTTTGGGAATACAAAGGGGCACATACATTCACAGAACACAGACACACATAAACACACAGACAGGCAAAGATGCAGACACATGCACACTCATATGTTTACACATATACAGACACACATGCCCACAGGTACACACACAAACATACACACATTATCTCTCTCTTTCTCCCTCACACACACTTCTCAGTGTTTAATAGATCTGTTGCTAAAAAATAAGTATAATAGGCATCCTGATGCAGAAATGCACTTAGGATATTTAGCACTGAGTTCCAGACAGTTTGCTATGGAAAAACTGAAGCAGGCACTAGAAGATTATAGGATAATACCATAACATGAAGGGAACTTTCATATATAGCATACTTATGCTTAAGCACTGTATTTCTTTACGCATACTTTAATGTTTTTCTTAATAACGTGATCAGAGTTCCAAGATGTCCACATGTTTAACAAACGGAAGTCTCTATCTAATGATGTTAATAATCCGCTAGAATTTACTTTTATTTGCAATCAAAGGAATGTCAGTATTTTGAAAGCTGCATTTGCTGACATGTCCTCCACACCTTCACTAAAATATAATTCAATCTATTTCAGTTAATGGATTTCAATTAGTACAGCTCTCACTGAAGTGAACAGTTTTGCCTATTTTTTTACTTTAACTCAGAGGTTGTACTACCTTGGAGTTATGGAGTCTTTGCATTTTTTTCTTTCCTTCAAGGCAGTATGACCACGTAGCTAAAATAAATAAGAATGGGTCTGTTGGGGGGGGGGGGGCAAACTTAATCCCTTCATTCGCGGAAAGGGGGGTTGGTGTCTCAAAAAACATTAAAAGGCTCACTGTTGTTTTCCTGCGAAAATAAATTTCAAATTAATTTCCATGTTTAGTTGAATTATATTTCATTAAGTAACACCAGATCCTTTGCTGCCAGGTTGTGAACATTATGGAAAATAGCATTCATTCAGTTGCAAAAATTCACCAGCCTACAATGTTATTAACACTCTTGTGCTTTTTTTTCTGTAGCTGGGATTCGCTCTCATTTTTCAGCATTATTGCTAGGCAGCTGAAATTCGTCTTAGAACTCAATACTTTAAATGTGCACACATGAAGTATAAATTTGAAACTGAGATAAAAATCAGGTCTCTTGAACGCTTCACGTCTAATAACAGTGTAATGATATCTGAAGTTAACGCGTATTATGGAAATGCACGAAGCCGCCCTTTTCAGCACTCGAGAGATGAACAGCGCCTGTTTCTGCAGCCTGTGGACAGCCTCATTTTCCTGAAGGCTGCGTGTTTCTGTTTGTCTGTGACTGCTGGAGTGGTATGGGACCTAATTTAAACACCAGTGCATCTGAAAATATGCGGTGTATATGATAAAGCAACCGTTGGCATAATATTGAAAGTACTTTATAGCAAATCTAATAAACCGTATTTGTATGCAGATATAGATTCTGAACATTGCATCACTTTCCACTACCAGTCCAAGCTAGCGCATTTCCTAAAGTTCATACTTGACATTAGTAATGGTTCTGGTCTCTTTACTGTCTTAAGAACTGTTTCTTGTTATTTCTTTATTAAAGCCCAAGGGTAATACACTGCTCCAGCGTCCAGCAATGAACAAAGTACAGACGCAACGCAACTCCCAGCATACATGACAAGGTAGTGCTGTGCGCTTTCAACAGTAGATGAGACGAAAATGTGATTTGTCATGCGCTTTGCTTGTACCTCCTCTGGATTATATTATGACCAAATATTTACAACGTAGTCTTTGACCAGATTATTTAGTCAGGAAACCACCACCCTCTGGAAAAAGTCATCGTTTGTTTCGTCTAAACCTGACACATTTGTATGAGATCCAGTTGTGCATGAGTTATTCCTGGAGTTAGTTATTCGATCAGTCTGTGCATTTTGGTGGGAGCCAAGGGAAGTAACTAAACCAGTGTCTTCGTTGGTAAATCTTGCCACCACTGTCTCTCTCTCATTTGAGATAGGAGATGCTTCTTTTGGGTTTGAATGATCTCGTTCGTATTCCTCCTGTGCCTTTTCCATTTTTCTTTTTCTCATTTTGTTCTTATGAAAATGAAAGGTAGTAAGAGAAAGGACTATCAAACAGAAAATTACCGTGACCAAAATGACAAGAACAAGAGTAGACGAGAAAGACTGAAATAGTTGTTCAATTTCTTTAATGCAGGTGCCATTGTAGAAGAAAGATGTCCTGTTTAAAACACAAGGTGGAAGAGAAAGTGTCACATCCTTTGGTATCCTGGCACTCATTGAGTAATGCTACCAAATAGCCACGTCTCTCTGATAAAATTATAAGGAAATGCAAGGGCTTGCTCGAGTGAAACAACTTCTCGATATATATGTGTCCATTCAAATCAACCAAGTAATTTGTAGAAATTCAGAAAACTCGGATTTAGCTCTCCTGTTGACAGGCAACCTAGAAATAAAACCAAGCAAGTACAGATTATTTTTATGTGGGATTGCGCTTTCTCTTAAGCATCATACTAAATAAACTGCATTTGCAAATAACAATAACATAATTGATAACGTAACACACGCACGCGACAATCATTTATAGACAAACGCATTGATAACACACACACACACAGACACACACATACAGAGACACACACACACACACACACACACACATACATAAAGATTGTCTTAAAAGACGTTTTGCATCCTTAGCACAATCTATTTCTCTGTTTATTAAGAAAATGCATTTTTTTTCTTCTTGAATATTGCTGTAAGAACAGTTTATCCTGTTAGAATAATCAATAGGTAAAGGACATTTTTCACACACAAATCATACAGCGTTACCAAATATCTAAACGGCATGAGGCATGCAACTAGATTACACACATATAATGACACTCTGTAGATTTTTACAGATTTTTTTGAATACTGTAGAAACTACACCTCCACGTTTTACTAAGAACTGTTTAAACCCCTACAGGACAAATAAGCAAAAGATGTACATTCAGTAATATTATATAGTAGTTTTTAAAGGTGTAGTTCTGTAAAGTATGTGTGCTCTGTAGCTACACATAGTCTACATATATAAATAGAATATATATATATATATATATATATATATATTTATATATATATATTCTTGGCAGAGGTACCTCATTGCTTACCTTGGGTCTTTTCGAGTCTGTCTAGTTTCAATGACAAGAAGGAGCTGAAGTAGCAAAATCCCGAAAATGCAGTTAAAGGAAGCCTGATGGAAGCATCCAATCGGCACCCACTTGAATGACGTAATAAGCTATTGTCCGAAACATCCCAAATGATTCAGATTGGCTGTCCTATCTGCATAGTGGTACTTAGAGATGCAGCGGCCGTACAGCTTGGGGATGGACTCTTTCCTCAATGGAAATCCACTTTCTGACGACAGTAAAGCCCCAATGGCTTTGGAAACTCAGAGACGCTTTTAAAAATTGCGTATTTACTCTTCCCCCATTTTCTGAAAATGACAGGAGCTGAAATGACACTTAATTTTGCAGATTGGTTAGTTTTTAGGTTATTGTTAAGCCACTAATAAAGCATCCACTGCGGATTAGGAGATGGCAGATGTTCTAATTTGTGCGGCAAATGTGAAGTACCTGTTATCATCACAGCTGTCATCCATTTATTTCCCGAATTAGGGACACAGCCAGCAAATAATCAAGGACAAAGGCCTCAGATAAGGGGCACGTTTTAAGTACTGACAGTATTAACTTGCAAAGTTGTCACAATTAAAGGAGATGTATTAGCATGCATTTTCTGAAGTTAAAAGAAGCACAATTCCAATTACAAGTAGGAACCAAATATGATTCATCACCTTTTCTTAAAAAAACAAACAAAAAAAAAAACTGTTTTTATGGGTAAACAGAGCAATGTCTTTGACATTTAGGGACAGTTGGGAGGTATAGACGTGGCTGAGAAATTTTCACCTGTTTCAAACGGTATTATTAAATCACCACTGGTGAATATTCTAACCTCAGTTTAATATTGCATATAATAAGTACTGCACGTCTGTCGATTATATTCAGCCACGAAGACCCCAAGACACTTGTCAAGTTTAATGGAAAATACTGGTAAGTGATTTTTGGACAGTAAAACTGAACTGATACTATTCAGTATATTCATTTCAAATAACGGAGATTGGAAATTCATATGAGGATTAGGGCACTTCCCCACAAATGGTGCGACTCAGGCACATAGTTACATTAGTTAGGGGGATGGGGGGGGCTGAAGATACTTGACAAAATCCTTTGGAAAATGGAGGAGGTGAAGCAGGCCACCATTAGGTGATTTCTAATATTCACAACCCTTTGTATGTTTTCATCATCTTGTTGAAGAAAGTCCTGTAGATTAACTTTTGCATAAGTCATTTTCAGAAGGATGCCTATGGGAAATTAAAAACAGCAAGACTGATGGTAACCATATTTTTAAACAATTTAACCAATTTCTGCATATTTTTCTGAAGTGTCAGTGGCATAGTAGCACACCAGAGTTTTTAACATGATTTGGAGGAAATCTGCATGTTTGTGTGTGTGTGTGTGTGTGTGTGTGTGTGTGTGTGTGTGTGTATATATATATATATATATATATATATATATATATATATATATAACTATATATATATATATATATATATATATATATAACTATATATATATATAACTATATATATATATATACATATATATATATATATATATATATATATATATATATATATATATATAGCTGTATAAAAAAACACACACACCCACATACACTTAACACCAGCATGTGCTTGAGACACTAGGAGCAACTCTTTAAGTGTATGCATGCATTTACTTTCCTAAATGCTGCTTGCTATGGACATGTCTACAGCTATGGACTCATGTAGTTATGTGTGCACATACAAGGACACAAACAAACACTTAGACATTTTCAGATCTGTTTGTAACAGCATTTACTAATATGAGAAATAACTGGCATTATATATTTAGAGAAGAAGTTATAAACACAATAGTTTTCAACTTGGAATGGATACAATGTACTCTAGGACACTATTCATTGTGCCTCTTTAAAGTGTGCCAATGCCCCCCCCCCCCGATTATATACTTAGAAAAATGCCCATACACCAATACAAGGAAACCACTAATCTAGCTATATATTTGCTGCTAGCCCTTCCCAGCAGATAATCTTCATCCCATTCATACAGTTTGCCTATCCCATACTTTTATTAAAGCATCTGTTCTTGTGCCTGCATTTTGTATTCAAATAATCTGTCATCAAGCTTTTATGACATCACCTTCACTTTTTATTTCCTAGATGCTAACCTAGCTACTTTGCCCCACTGCTATTACCTGCATTCCTTATATGTCACCTATAAGTGAACACCTGAAGTCTTCTCAGGCTTTCTCCAACTGATCCATCACCTGCCCCTACTCTTCACTTTTTTTACTGACCTTATTCCTTTTCTATAAATGGATTATAAATCAGATTGTAGTACTTTATGTGTTACCTTGGCAAAACTCTGTTTAGTAGGATTGTAACTTCAGCATGTATAGAATCCACTTTATTTGGCTTGCACTCCAGCATTCATTTGATTTTATGATTCTGTTTTGCTTTGCAACTATTGGTTCATTACTGTTGTTGTGGAAATGACCCCCAGATTTTTCTTTTCATCTCTGACTCCATCTGCCCTTCCTTCCATACTTTTCTTTGTTTCTCGCATGTTGCAGTTTTGTCTATCAATTACGTGAATCCTTTTTC